>NC_134187.1:12530099-12830099 GCF_964188355.1 Buteo buteo | reverse complement strand
AATGAGTATGGCAGAGGGCCATCAAGATGACTGGGGGCTGGTGCACATGACATGAAGACAATTGTAGAGATATTGTCCAGCCTGAAGAAGAGCAAGAAAATTGCTTTTTTCAACTATTTAGTGGGTGTTTGTATTAAAAATGGAGCCAGATTCTGCTTGGAGGTGCACAGCCTCCAATGCTAGGGGCAATTGGCACAAGCTGCAGACAGTTAAAATTCCAATTAAGTAGTAGGACAAAGCCAATTACTATAAAGAGTGTGATGAAACACTGGAATGGGTTGCCCAGAGAGACTGTGAGATCTCCATCCTTAGATACAAAATTTGGCTTGGCAAAGCCATGAGCAACCTCGGGGTTTCAGAGTTGGATTCCACTTTGCAATTGGCTCTACTTTGGGTGGGGAGTTGGACCACACTACTTCCAAAGATCCATTCCAACCCAAATTATGCCACAACTCTCTCTTTCTATCTCAGTAAACGTGTTTTAACATTAACAGAAATTACAAGAACATTCTTCTCAGGCAGTAAGAGCATTGGCTCCTTCCATATTTCCATAAAACTTAATATTTTTGTTTCCACTTCTATTGGAGCACAGTAGCAATAATGCTGTGCCATCTGGAATACACTAATAACTCCAGTGCTACTGATTTCATTTTTTGAATATCAATGGCATAAAATGATTACCCACTTTTTTATTCTGTCCCCCAGCAATGTATTTCTTTGCTTTTAAACCCCTTAATATTATCTTTTGGAATGCTAGAATAGTCACACTGGGACTAAGGAAAAAAAAATGCAATTTTTTCATTCCAGAAAGCAAAGTCTTTAAGGAAATTAAAAGGACATTTTAGGACAAAAATATTTTGGCATTCATAATGATGGCTCTTGCTCTACCTTTTGCAGATACATGCTATTATCTAGAGTCCAATGTTCTTGATATATTCACAATAAAATCCAAAGTAGAAGGAATTTACTTACTGTGAGCATTGTAGTCTGTATATTCCATTTGGTCTACATATCCCATGCTACCAAAGGAAAAAAAAAAATAGAAATTTACCTGAGGTGATTTCTTTTTGACATGTCTTTCATGGAGTAAAGGGCTTGAATATTGGGGCATGTGAATAGAACCACTCTCAAATGTGCTTCTAGACAGGCTCCATTTTGCTCCCTCACTCTGCACAACTTAGTCTTGCCTTCGCCCTCAGCAACACCTCCATTTTGCCTCAATTTGCAGGAAGAAATCAGAGGGGTTGTGACCAAAAAAAGGCAATTCTGTAAGAGAGCCTTCCTTCTTATTTCCTCTTCGAGGTATAGCTTGGTCAAGGCTACTTTTGTGCTTAAAAACATTTGGTACAGTTCTCTTCATAACTACTCAGCTCCATACAGATAATAATTGTACGTTAGTGACTCAGCACAGATAATAAAAACACATTGCCATTTTTTCCAAATGATTTGCATGAAATGCCTGTCATAAAACTAATCTTTGCAAAATTAATGTAAAAAAAATATAAGCAGCAGCTAATGAAGACCAGTGTTGACACTTTAATGTTGCAGTTTACATGCATGTAGTTGGTAAGACATCTAAAGTAGGTGTCTTGGGGATTACAAGATGAGATGAGATTGTGTTTTCCTCTTACAAGTCTAATAGTCTCTAATGGGGAAATATTGGAGTCAGTGAAACCAGACCTTTTCGAGAAATTCGGTTGGGATTTGCTAAAGAGCAAATACGCCAGACTATGGCTGCTACATTACAAGGCGGGGTAATAAGCCTAAAACAAATGCAGAAGGTTAAAAACCTATTTTTACATCTGTATCTTCTAACACCAAGTAAACACAAGGCTGATAATTAGGATTAGAGCTTGTCCTTCCACAGGCATATTCTAGACAGTGCCTGCCCAGTGGTAAGAGCAGATTAGTGCCTGATACACAAGCATGCAGCGGTACCACTGACCACTAATTATTTTAGCACTTCAAACACAGTATGCAATCTGTTGACATACTAAGCATCTCTCATGCATTTAGAAATAAATGATAAAACAATACGTCAGCCTAGGCTTTATGAGGATTAGGAGGATATTTATATAAAACACGTGTTGTCTTTGTATGTGGGGGCAAGACCTGCCTCATTCAGGTTGTGTGTGTGTGAATAACCTGTTCTTCACCGCGGGGACGGGTATTAGTGCGAGCTGGCACCATCCAGCAGATGGTGCTCAGTACCAACAAAAAGAAACGTAAAAAAAAAAAAAGAAGCAGCAGGGAAAGCATTTTTCTTTGTTTACACTTTCCTGTAACTAACAGCTATTTTGGTGTCATTTTTTGTGATTTATCACCCTGCAGCTAATATTACAATGTCGTTCACAAGTGATCATAATGAGTTTTAGGTGGTGGATAAGTGAGGTGGTGTTGATTAGCTCTTGACAGATCTTCTGCAAGCTCCTTAATGGCATCCTGTGGGATTCAGACTGCTTTGAGATTCCTATAAACCAGACTCCTTCATAATGTGAGTAGAAATGACAGTTAATTGCTGTGGAAAAGCACCAAGTTTTTAAAGAGAAATTCTGCACATCCTTTAGAGATGTAGTCCTAGTGCAGACTGTTCACTATACTACATTAAATAATATTTGGCGTAAGAGTCACATCTTTTAAATGCTTGAAGTCAAGTATTAAAAAAAAATCCTTAGAATATGCCTTGGGAAACTGATTAGGAAAAAAATATTAAAAATAAGTCGGATATTGTCCATATTTACAAGTGACTTGCTTCCCAGTCAAAGCCAGATAAATCTCAGATATTTGTTTTGTCTTTGTACAAGAAAAAAGAGCCTTCAGGTCTGTTGTCAATGGGATCTGACAATGACTTGGAAACTTCTTAGCAGATTTTTAGGAAGCTGGACCTGTCACATCTCCATACCTAAGGGACAGTGCAGAGCCACTGGCAGCCAGGCAGTGCTGCAGAGTCCATGTAAAGTGGCTTTTCATTGCCTCTAAACACACCATGATGGAAGCTGTGTCCTTGCTGGAAAACACAGTAAAAACTACTTGCTATTGCCCTGGTGCAGAAATACCAGGACACTTCCTCAGGGATGGTCATTCCTTTTTAGTGCACTGCTCCCCTTCCCATGGAGGATCTAACTTCATGTTTCGTTTTGACCTTTTAAAGACATCACTGTTGACATTTGTTCCTCTTTTTCTTTTCCTCCTCCACCAATGCAGAAAATAACTGTTATAATCCCAGGCCTAGGGAGAGATCAGAGGCAGATGCCTGAAGTTACTGATAATAAAAAAACAGCTACTGAATCCTCTCCTTTCAGAAATCAGGTTAATCTCAGATCTCACTGCATTTAAAATGTAGAGAAGTCTTTATTCTGGTCTGTATCCTAACTCAAAGACTGGTATGTAAATAGCAGAAACAGAATAGAAAGTGTAGAATAAAAAAGCGATTTCTTTTTCTTTCTTTTGCTAAATAAAATCTTCTGAAGTTAGGCACAGCTATATTGCTCCTCCTGCCTCATATACAGCTAAGAGCAAATACAGAATCCTTATGACAGCTCCTTGCTTTAAATAATGTTGCTAGTGCCTATGACCTAAGCAGCAGGTATAGTAGATATATTGCTGTGTTCCAAAGCAATCATGCAATGTCATAAGGCAAATTAACCTGTGTAAACCCCCAAAATCTGTCTACTCTCGCAAATGTACTGGTAGCATATAAAACCTGGTAGAAAAATGTACTATTGTAAGAGCCTGTAGAAAATTGAGATTTTGACAAGTTTGTCATTGACAGTATGCTTTTAATTGCGAAGCAGTAGGTTTTCTCAGTTGTAATATATGTATACATATACATATGTACTTTTCAAACAAAAAGAAATGTTAAGATTTTCAGGAATTACATCAACAATTTATGTAATATTGCACTGAGGTAATTTGCTGTCTCTTAAAGGTCAGTTCTTAGATATGTTTCACTGGTGTGAGTGGACAATAATAATTTTTCTTTTTTAGGGGGATGATGGTGAAGGAGTAAGAATAAAGAGTAAATCCAACTCATTTATTTAACACAAACCCCATGGTTCTGACCCAGCATGCTCTATGACAGACTGCACATGGCCATATATCATAGCACTAGGCCATGTGTCCACATTTGATGACTCCGTGGCCCAGAGACAACATTTTTGTAGAGTTTTTATCCTGGTTGAGAGTGCCTGCAGCGCAGCTGGGAACAGCAGGTACGGGGCAGCCTGCCCGCCACCCCAGCATCAGCGAGGGTAAGGGATGTTTGCAGATGGGGAAATGAGTGGGGCAGAGGGAGCCAAACATGGGGTAGATTTAACGATATTGCCTCCTAGGGGGTAAACTGTCCCCAAGCTTGTCCTAGGATTTGTCTTGGAGAGATGTTGTTTGAGATTTCCAGAAGAAGGCAGGGAAATGAACAGTGCTGCCATGTGGGAAAAGGGTCCCAGTGCTCAGCGTCCCTCCCAGGACATGCCTCGTTCTGCAGTGCAGACACATAAAGACACTGTAGAGGAGGAAGAGGCAGCTGTGGATTGAATAGCCCAATAATGAGGGCAATTCACAAGAGCTAAGAATGTGTATGGATGCAGCAGCCTACATGATAAAAAAGGGCAGAGATTAAGAGACAATTTCTCTTGACTCAGACCCTCCAGACTCCATCCATAGTCAATGGAATGATGTGGGGACCCTTATGTTAGTGGCTCAAAGTGACCAGAGGTGCAATGAATAGATGAAACAAAGTTAATCAAATAGATCATATTAATCAAATTAAAAGTATTCAGTGTAGAAGTTCTTTGGAAACGTCTGTATTGCAATGTTCATTACATCCATGCAAAAAATAGGAAAACTATCAGATGAGAAGTTTTCTGTTCCCAGGATCATTCATAGCTTCTGGGATTTATATCAAAAACAATTAAAATAAAATTAAAAAAGATCACTATGGTAGGACTATGTTAGCACTTATATATTATGTTATATTATTCATATAATTTCAGCATCAAGCATAGTCTCATTTCACTAGGATGAGTCTTACTAGCAATAGACTTTATTTTAAGAGTAGAGCTGAAAAGTTACTTTGGATTTAGAGAATTAATATAATCTGCAGTAGTTATTCCTGAATACCAATGTATTCAGAAATCATGAGAGTATTTTATCACTTATTCAGGTTAGTCCAGAAATCATCAACGTAAATGTGAATAAGATAATTTTATTTCAAAACAGGAATATTTGGAAGGAGTTGCTGAATTAATTTCATGTGTAGACAAGCTCCCAAGAAATCAGTAAAAAAGCAGAGTATCAAACAGTGTGCTGAAAGGGGGGGAAGAAAGCATTAAATAGAAATACAAATGGAATCTGACAGGAGGTTGAGTATGAGTATTTATAGGTGACAGGGTGTTAATGTATTATGCAAAAGAAAACACAAAGCTGTTTTCTTTTTCTAGATATTGCACAAAAAACAGTTTAGTAGAATATTCTATCTACAGTGCTGTGTTCCTTCTCCAGCTAAAATGGAGTAGCTTAAGAAATGAAGTCCAGATCATCTTTATTATCCTGCATAATTCCTCAGGGGGCTGAGGGAAGGCTGGTGAGTGTAATTTCGGAGAAGAAGACGTCTGCAACAGCATGATCATTATAATGCCTTGTGCCCTTCTAGTGCTGACTTTTGCTGGCCTATCTTCAAAAATCAGTGGACCTTTTTATTAACAAAGATGAGTCTTTCAGATAATGCCTGAAAGGTTAATGCTTTATGACCCACAAGTGCAGGTAAAACTTTACAGCTGCTTGGCAGCAGAAAAGCAGGATGTTAATGTCTGAAATTGTGTGGCCAGTTACTAATGAATCCCTATAAGCAAATCTTTGTTCTTTATGTTCCTTGCAACATGAAACTAGGTAGGCTTTGCATGTTGTGATAAACCACTCAGAAATTAAAAGCTCCCAGTGTGAGTCCACCTGGTCTATTACGTTCTTTATGTCATATGAAACATGCTGTAGTCTCATGCTCAGCTGTTGCTCTGATTCCCACAATGGTTTTAGATGGGGTGGAGAAAGTAATCCCGTCTTTTCTTCAGTCCTCCTTCTCCCTGGTAGCAATTAATGGCAACCACTAGTGCAGCTCTCAGATCTGAGTTGCTCAGGAAAGGATTGCCACAGTTTTTGATGTGAATTCACAATCCAGATAATGTGACAACAATTTGACCCTGAACAGTACATCGGAAAAACTATCAGATTTGTCCTGCTAATATCATACAGCTATTTTTTTCAAGCTATCCTGTAGAGCTTTTAACTTTATTTAACTCTAAGGTGAGCATCCTTTTAATGGGAAATATGGATGTTACAGCTTTTCAGCATGTTTACATCCCATATGATTAACTACATGAAAGCGTACTGCAGCATTTATAAATGACAAACTCATTTATCCAGAAACAGTTTATCCAGTTTGCAGATTAGACACTGGTGCTTGCTCTGCTTGGAATATTAGTTATGAGTCCAAGCACAGTAGCATGTAAATGCATTTATATTGCTTCCAAGGGTAGCAGCATAACCACTTAGCAAAGCCTAAGACAACTGCCTGTGGATAACAGACCTGTTATCATAGCAGTAAGCTCTGTTCCTGGAAGCTGGAGTTATGGAGGTTACGGGGAAAAGACACATGGCTTTATTCCATGTCAGCTCCTATCGAGAAAGATTTATTAATTTTGCCTGAACACAAGCTCTGCAGTTGATGTGCTAACTCCTGCAGATCCTCTTGTGGGTGTTCTTTCCAGAAGAAAAAAAAAATATATTTACAGAGAATTCATTCTACAATGCTATAGCACACATGGACTTAGAAGTACAGAAGCAAAGAAACACAGTTTGTGTTTTCTAGACTGAACAAAATCATGTTTTCTTAAAGAGTACTTAGCCTTAAAACCAAAATCTGTTCAATGAACAAGGTTTCATGTCTCATATATTCTCTTTTTAATGCTGTGGTCCTGTTTGGTATCATCATTCTCAGAAACAATTTGCTTCCAGAAAGGAATATTATTTGCCACCATTTCCTCATATCTCTTATTAAATTGTATTTTTGTTACAGTTCCAGCACTAGCGTGTAGCCAAACTGCGGTTTTCTAAAAACACCATGGCATGACAGTTTCTTAGAATCTAACCATAATCAAAGTAAGCTGACCAATATATAGCAAGTATATATGTAGTTGCTTCCCTCCAAGCGCTGCAGCTTTGAGAAATCATGTGATTACAGGAAATACCTGGCTTTTATAAAAGATGTAAGCTCTGAGCTCTCTTATTATTGGAGAAAAGGCCTAAAAATATGCTGAGGTGCACCTAAACGGTGTAGAAACTAGACTAAATAAAATGACAAACACTCACATCACATTTTATGAGGAGTACTATCACCACTGATGAATTCTGTCATTTTAAGCTGCTTTTTATGTTGGAGTCATCAGGTTTGTATTTAAGGTTTGAGAACATGCTCCACACAAGAATAATTTTAGGGCCAAGACAGAAGGACTTAAGTCATTGAAAAACTTATTTGTGGTTAAGAACCTTGCAGCCAACCTCACATGGCAAAATGTGAAGCCTGGAGCTGCAGAAAGTTAACAGCCTCTACACTCTTTGAGCCTTTGAGGTTTATTAGAGAGAATTTCATAGAATTAGGCCTCTAAAATTGCTGTCTCCTTTAGCTGATCTCTTTCTGCAGCTTACTTTTCTGTTCTCGTGCTTTGATAATTCTGTTCACAGAGCAGTCTCATGAAGCATGCAAGAAACATGAATATAATAAAGCTGTCTTGAGCAATTGCTTGGTAACTCTATGTATTAAAATGCTTCTAATATTCAAGAGATACATGGATTACAATAATAAAAATAAAGGAATACAGCAGGGAATCACTAACAGCTGTTAGGGATTTAACACCCACATCCAGAAAACATGTTGTACTAATAAGCAATGGTTTATTAGCTGTTTGAGTAATTGCTTTGGATTCAGCATAATAATCCTTTCTGATATGATGAATTTTCAAATACTTTTTCATTTTTTTCATGATACTCCTTATTATAAATATGTAATAACAGATTTTAAAATTTAAGGTAATGAATTTTAAAATTATTCTCCAATAGCAAGATCTAAGAATCTAGATATAAGAAAGAAATAACAGCTATTCCTACAGAACCCACATGTCCTACTCAGAACCTATTGCTTTGTGTCTGATTTTCCATACTCTCCTGGTTTTAGCTGGGAAAAAGTTAATTTTCTTCTTAGTAGCTGGTACAGTGAGTTTTGAATTTAGTGTGAGAATGATGTTGATAACGCACTGATGTAGTTGTTGCGAATTAGCACTTATCCCAAATTAAGGATTTTTCAGTTTCCCTTGCTCTGCCAGCAAGTAGGCATACAAAAAGCTGGGAGGGAGCATGGCTAGGACAGCTGACCCAAACTAGCCAAAGGGATATTCCATACCATAGAACGTCATGCTTAGTATATAAACTGGTGGGAGTTGGCCGGGGGGAGCGGATCGCTGCTTGGGCATCAGTCAGCAGGTGGTGGGCAATTGCATTGTGCATCACTTGTCTTTTCTTGCATTTTTTAAAATTAAATTTTATTTTATTTCATTTTATTCCTTTTCATTTTCCATAATAATTATTATTAGTATTACATTTTATTTTACTTTACTTATGAAATCGTTCTTATCTCAACCCAAGACTTTTACTTTTTTTTTTTTTTTTCTTTTTTTTTTGATTCTCCTCCCTATTGCACTGGGAGGGGGAGGAGTGAGCAAGTGGCTGCGTGGTGCCTAGTTGCCAGCTGGGGTTAAACCACAACAGTCCTTTTTGGTGCCCAATGTGGGTCTTGAAGGGTTCAAGATAATGACAGGTTTGATCGGAATGTGCTAGATCAAATTTATAGCTGTTATTGCTGTTTAGCTATTAATTGCCAGGCTCCTGTGCTTGCCATGGTCTTGCTTGCCTTACTGTATCTTAGAGTCTAGGGCTTGTTAGTGGCTGCTTTCTGCTTTTGCTGCTGGCTGTACCGCTGTACCGCTTATCCTCCTACTGTGCTGTGCCTGGGAACATCTTGATAACAGCAGTGGTGATGTGCCTGGGCTGGCAGACGGCCAGGGCATCGCTGCTGTTTCTGTGCTGCTGTGCTGGACAGGCTGGAACTCCAGTGTGAACACAGTCAAAGGGACTGTGACCTATGGATGAGTCCACGCAGGAGCAGGACAACCCCAAGTGTCTGTGGCCATGGCTAAGCCCATGCTGCAGCAGGGACACCTTGAAGCGCCTGTGGCCGTGGCTAAGCCCATGCTGCAGCAGGGACACCTTGAAGCGTCTGTGGCTGGGCATGAGGTCATGCTGGAGCACCTCAAAGCGTGTGGCCATGGATAAGGCCCCGACAGAGCAGGTACACCCCTGGAGGGACTGCAGCTGTGGGTACGGCCGTGTTGGAGCAGGTTTACTTCTGAAGGGGCTGTGGCTGTGGGTACGGCCACGCTGGAGCAGGTGTATCTCTGAAGACATTGTGGTCCATGGAGAAGGCCACACTGGAGCGGGTGCACCTCCAAGCGGCTGTGGCTGTGGGTAAGTCTATGCCGCAGCAGGTACACCCCTGGAGACACTGTGGCCATCGAGAAGGCTCCACTTGGAGCGGGTACAACCCTAAGGGACTGCAGTCTGTGGGTAAGTGCAAGCCGGAGCAGGGGCAAGGGGAGGAGTTCACTTCAATGTTAAATGTGATGGTCTGGTCCAAAGGGACCAGGGGTGGAGATTGTAATGGAAATACCTTTGAATTGTTTTAACCCATGGTTTGAGTTGCATGTTATAGGAATTACTACAGCAGGAAACCCTTGTCTCTAGCCAGGCTAGGAGCAAGGGGAGGAGTTCCTTGCAATGTTCAACTCTATAACCTGGCCCAAAGGGACCAGGAGTGGGGACTGTAATGGATATACCTTTAAACTATTGTAAACTATGATTTGAGTTGCATGTTATAGGAATTACTGTTGCAGGAACCACCTGAACCAGTGGAGGACAAATCTTGCAAGAAGCAGTGGAAGTGCAGCAGTGACCTGACCTGGGCTGGCTTTGGTGCCCAGTAACTCCACACAACACACCACCTCTCCTGTCCTGAGTGACCACCATAACAGATGGAGCCCAAAGTCATGGACTAAATGAACTCAATGGACATTTTTGTGGACATTTGTGGATGTTTTGTGGACATTTTACAGGGGTGGTCCATAGACTAAGGGAATGATATTTGTGTATTATATCAAAGGATGGGAAGGGTGGTGGTAGGTAATAACAATACAAAAAGTATTCCTCTCCTCTTTTTTAAAGACTATCCCATAAGTGATGAGACCTCATGGTTCCTATTTTTTCTCCAGTGGCTTTTTCCTAGTTGAAGATCTGGGTTTTACAATGGGAAGATAGCCTTAACCTCTACTAACACTCGGGGAGGGTGGGCGGTGGGGAGGCGTCTCATTTGGGTTCAGTTTTCAAAGTCCATGTTATGAAATATTACTGTCTGAATAATTTTTTCCATTTTTGTCTGTTATGATGAACACATATTTAGTGGCAAGCATAGCCACAGAAGTGAACTGAATGAAGTCCCTAGACTCCCTTTACTAAATGCAGAGAAAGGGTATCTCCTCTCATATGTGTTTCATCATTGTGAGTTATATGGCTCAAAGAAATGGGATTACTTATATTCTGAAAATGTGTAGATGTGTGGTCTTAGTTCAGATGCCTAAACACAGGATGTCTAGCATCATTTGGGATGTCCTACTCTGTCCAAACATCTGTGTGGGGTTGACAAATACAACACATGACTTGGCGGAGACTTGCACCCTTCTCTAGAAGCAGCTGGAGGCTTCTCTCGGCTATCTTAAATAGACATGAATGCTTATGTTCAGACAACTGAATTAAGTCTGTTGTCTCTCTGTTTTGCATAGAGAGCAAGAGATTCAAGTCAGGCAAAATAAATCCAATCAAAAGCACACAGAATCAAGTGAAACTGATGTGATGGATGGCAACGTTGTGCAGATGTGGTAAAAGTTTTGTAACATAGATGATAACTCTCCATTCCATCCTGTATCCTTTTTCCAGAATTAATCATCTCATTACTTTGGAGTGATAACTTGTCCTTTATTACAAAAGAAATTGTGATAGCACAGCAACCAGTGAATATTGTGAAGCATAGTATTTTGAGTTTCCTTCACAGAAATATGTCAGTAATATTGGAAATGTAGAATGCTTTCTAAATTTCACCTATCCCCTTTTCCAACATCCTCTCCCTTTTCACTATTATTCTCTGTTGATAAATAATACAATTGCAATGCCATCAGCATTAGGCCTTCCATAATGCTGAATAGGATGTAACATAGTAGACAACAAGAAATAGAGGCCAGGATGGTGTGGCTGAAGGGTAAAGGAAAGAAAAGACAGAAATAGAAACAATACTTAACTATCACATGTAGTCACCTTTTTAAAAAAGTGCTATGCAAATACAGAATACTACAGCAAAAAGGTCACCTTAGCTATCTGAACTGTCATAAAGATTACAATTGAATTACTCAAGCAAAGAAGAAAATCAAGATTTAGTGTGCATTTACAGAGGCACAAACTTTTTATAATATTCTTCTTCATATTAACTGTTAAAATATTCTAGTGCTCCATTTTGCTGCTTCTTGAGTCTAATGATGTTATGTACACTAGAAGTTATGGACCAGATTATGAGACTATGTAGAAGGAAATATAGAATTTTTTGTAACAGTACGGAATTTCTATCTGGAGCTGCTAGAGCTCAAAGCACAAAGATCACAACACATAGTGAAAGTTGTTTTCTTTTATGGATCAAGTGATGCATCCTTGTACAACTCATTTTACAAAATAGATTGCTTAGATTACAATATATAGAATTGGATGTCACAGACATGACTTTTATTTGCTGGGCAAAACTAATTGCCATATTTTATACATCATAGCCATAAGATCAATCATAATACAGTAATAAAAATTAGCTATTTTATACATTTTAAATTATTAGCAAATAACAAAATTACCTTTAGTAACTTTAGCAGCCTATTAGAATCAAGGAATTCATATTATTCTAGCAATTGCCATAGGTGGTTCTACCTTAATAAAATATTTTGAATATATTTATAAAAGTATTTTCATTACATGATTACAGAAAATGCAAAGACTATTTATCAATCTTATGCTTGATTTTATTTAGGAATAGCTGGCAAGTGGGAATTTATTCTGCTTGTGATTGTCTTTTATTGTCATATTTACCAAGTGTTTAGTTGTTTGAGTCTAGTTTTTCATCAATATGCCGTGTACAGTCATCAGATAAGTTATGGCTTCGCTATCTGCTATCAATGTAGATAAAGAAATGTATACTCATATATTTAACCTGACACAGAGAAGGGAGCTTTAATTAACAGTTCATAAATCATATCATATTGCCAATCTGGTATAAATATACCAGAAGGGTTTGATCTAATCTGAATTTCTATGTGCACCAAATCTATCTTCCTCCTTTTTTCACTAATCCCCAATTGCTTTGGTACTATAACAGATATAATAAATCATATACTTGTAGTAAAAGGCACTGAACAACTTGATTGCTGTTTGCACCATCACAATTCAAGACCTTGATTTTATTCTCAAATTCTTAACAAATTTCACAGAAAGGCTTCATTGCAAGTGGCAGTTGGATGACTCGTCTGCAACCCAAACTGCATACACATCATCAACAGCAACATGGATAACCCTTCTAGTTTGTGCAGAATAGTATATTTGGTACGTTTCAGATGGCTGTGAACAGAGAAAGAAATAAACTACAAACCATAAGCTCAAACACTGGAAATTTCAGTGTTATGTTTATCAGTCATGCAGGTTGTTCCTTTTACTTCTGCAGTGGAAGCCAAAGAGTTCGTTTGGCATTAATTAATTACTTCTAATCACCTTCTCTCCTTTACTAAAAAGCCAAGTTCATACTCTCTTCAATACTCAGCCCAGCTGGGGTCTAACTAACCTTAAGAAATCTTGAACATTGCTTTAAACAGAACAGAGAATTCTGTAGCCAACCTATAGGATTAACTTTGGTCTTCTTAGTCCTGATTATGTGCATTAATCAGAACATCATCACTATTCTTATCAGCACTTTCTTAGAATTAGCTATGTCTGAAAGCTGTCAAAACTGTTAATAATTAAAACCAGATAATCGTAACATTCCAGAATCTCTGACACCGCGTTATGACCCTTTGCTGAGGGAACGGCTGGCTAGGATACTATAGCTCTTCAAGAAACATTTCATCTATGGAGGAAACAGAAATCATAAATCTTTCTTCATATATGCCAAGGAAAATAATTGCTTTTTTTTTCAGTTTCTTCTACCATGGTCTGTATATCCGTGATACCTGACATTGAAGCTATAAGTCATTTATCAAAGACAGAGAGAAATTCTAGGAAAGGAAGTAGGACAACATTCTAGCTTCAGAGTGCTAATGGATAGATGCTTTCTGTAGTTTGTGTCAAATTTACTGAATAATAAGAGAAATTCCACTTCATGTTTCCTTGGTTACAAATCTCTCTACTTAAGGCATTAGAATTTGAAAGTCAAGCACAGAGTAAAAACATACAGTTCAATATAGTCCAGGCTGAAATTCTGAATCTCCTTCTAGAACAGGGTAAAATATATTTATGTGTTGAATCCCAATGAGTGAGATCCTCATTCTTAACAAATCAGGGGTCTAAGCATTTTCATTAAGATTAAGGTATGAGAATATAGAAACAGAGCTGCAAAGGTTTTCTGCCTTTTTGGATGATCTGTATGTTTTCAGATATTCTTTCCTTGAGATCTAGGAGTCACTACTGTTCCCAGTGGGTCCAACTTGTAATACAGTTGTTCCAATGTGCACTTTAATCAACTTCTTTCTGTAGCAGAAGTAGATGAAAACATGATCAACTCCCTGTCTCAGACAACAGGATAGTTTTGGTGTGATCAAGGAAATAGATAGCCAAATTAGGAAAACAACTTGTAGGTCATCAAGAAGTCCCACCCAAAGTGTTCAGAAGAGTCCAGAACAAGCAGATTGTGAGTGCCAACAATAGTGAAGCAAATCAGAAAAAAACAGTAAATCAAAAAACAAATGACCTGATCAACAGCGAGGTGTTCTTTAGTCAGTCCTACAGCTAAGGACACTGAAGATAACCAAAACTGGCTGAAAAATGACTGCAGGGAGGGAAGTCCCACAGGCACGCACCAGGAGCCAGGACCATCTCTTCATCCTCTGGGGAACCCATGGAACAGAGAAGAGACCAGGGAAGCCTCACAACCCCGCACCAGGACTATGCATAGCACAGAAGCAACTACTACACTCACCGCCAAGCCTCCCTGCAGGATTGCACCATCTGTCATGTGGAACAAGGAGGTCATGCAGAAGTCTCTATGCTAACCCAGCTGGCTCCTCTCCCCCACTGCACCATCTCCACTACAGCACAGGGAAGTCATGTAATTAATAAAACTGCATATATTGGTGATTGAAGTGCTTTAGTATGCAAATCTATTTACCCTCTATTTTACTGTCATTTGATTTTATATATGATACACGTAGGTTCGACTTACTGGGGCTAACGGGAGTCAGGGGAAGCAGCTCTTAGACAACAGCAACCTTGAGCAACCTAGTGAAAGGAAATGGATGGTGATGCACTACTTTTTGATCCTTTTTGGAGCTGAATACTACTGAACAGCACTAAGATCTGAGGGAGGAATCTGCAAGTAAAATGTGCTGACATTGTGACTGCTTTCACTTTGAGAGGAATAAAAGACAATTTAGAGAGATCTTTTCACTGTTGTTACTTACATTAGCATGATCTGTTCAATACAAGCTAAAAATTTTCCACTCTTGCATAGAAATGATTTTAATTATTTTTTATTTAGATGCAAAAAACTTAATGAAAAAGGTTATCAGATTCTACTTGATTTAGATAAAGTATATAATTCAGCAGGGAAGAAATGCTAAATGAAATGGAAATTATCAGTGTGACAGAAAACAATCTGCTTTTGACTTATCTCGCTGACCCTTACATGTTGGCTGCAGAGTACTGGGCATTATTTCTGAGCCCCCAGTATCTTATTGGCATTTGTAGCCTTGTGCAGAGAGTAGTAATTTGCAGTAAATCTCCTCACACAGGGTTATATTCAGAATGAATTCTTATCTGAATAGTGCAGTGAATATTGATGATAAAATACTGAGTTTTCATGCTTGGTAATAAGAGACCAACTATTTCATAACTTCCTTCCAAAAGATAAAGGCAAAATCAACAGGTGGAAGAAAGCAAATTAGTACCTTGGAAGCACTAAAAAAAACCCCAAAACCAAAAAACACAATGCAAGAGATAATTAGATAATTACTTAAAACACTAGATAATTACTTAAAACACAACAATAACCTTTTGCTCTCTTGACTCCCCTTTTTTTCTTACCTGTCTGATGTGATAAATCAATCCTCTAACAGCACACATACCACTCAGACCATTTTGGTTTTCTGGTTTCACATACACCCAGAAGAACAAATGTCTTCTTCTGATCCCACTAGCAAGTAGCTTGAATATTCTTCAGTTCTTTCAGGCCCCAGCAAGGGAATGTGGCATGAGATCAGAAGCTGCTGTAGTCCTATTCAGTTTCACCTAATAAAAATTAGACTGCCGTTAAGGAAATATTTGCGAGTCTTGTAACACAAGTACAGTTTTTGTCTAGTGAACATTATACTTCTACAAAGACACTTCCAAGAGTAGGTCTTCCCTCTCTTCTCATTTTCTATATCTGCGCAAATAAAATAGATCAGGCACATTCTTGATCATGATGCAGTCTGTGTCCTTACAGCTGGTATTCCTTATTCCCATAAATCAGACGGTTCAAATCCAAACTTGCTGTTGCTCACGCTCCTGGCAGGTGCTAAGCCTGAAGCATGCCCAGGCACTGTCTGAGGCAGCATGAGTAAGGTGGAGCCAAAACCATGCTATAGACCATAGCAATTTAAGAGTATGGATGATTACATGGCAGCACTCAGGCCCATTCCCTGTTCAGTTTACTAGTGTAGATGTAGACACTGAGAAGAGTTGGAAGTGCCAGTGAACACGAAACAGCACACGTTTTTTCAAGGACAGTTTCACGTAGGTTTTGGTACTGTGGAACATCAGATCCAAGATTTAAAGAACATTTGTTTAAGTGGAATCCTCTTTCTATAGCAAGGACCAGAATTTTGAAGATTTTGTCCTTAAAGAGAAGAAAAATTTAAAGAATCTAACTTTGTTAGAACAAGAAAAATGGAAAGGAAGTGATTCACATTTATCAAACATTTCATTTGAAAGAAGTTTGAAATGTCAGAATGGAAAAGTCAAGAAGAAGCAACAAGGTCAAATGTGTTCCATGTCAGAACAAAACCAGAATGATTTGTATCGCCTGTTCTCTGTAGAAGATATAACCAAAAGAGAAATGTTCCTGCAAAAGCTCCCATTTTCATTGGAAAATGATTTGGCTAAATTTTTATTAACCCTTTTAAGAACTCTTCATCAATGTTTTCCTCTATGGTTCCACTATATCTGTTACAGAGGGAAGGACAGGTCATCCAGCAAATGGGGGTGACATTTAAACTAATTATTGAACACTTCTAACTGAAAGCATCATCATTGCTTCATTTCAGATTACTTTTGGTTTTGGGGGAAGGAATGCCAATTCTAGATTATTACTGTGTATGAATCCTTTTTTTGTGTGTGTAGGAAATGCATCACTTTTCAACACACACAGTGCGTCATTCAAAACTGCTGACACCAACATGTGCGGTATGTTGGCATCATCCTAAACACATTTTACAGAGCAGCTTTGCTCGTGGTGCACTAGAATGAGGAATACTCACGGGATGCCTTAACCTACTCTTAGATTTTGACTTTAGATGCACCAGGAGATCTGACATAGCCTCCAGCTGCCACAAAAGACCATCCTGCATCTGTACATGCTGACATACAAACACCCAGTTGTAGTTTTTTAGCATCAAACTAAATCCTGCTCCTACTAGTTGACAAATATATATCTCCAGCCCCTAGACTCAACATTCATTAAGCATAAAATTTGAATATGAACAATTCAAACACTGTTAAACATAGACCAAGTTAGTTAATGGCTAGAAAAAGAGTGTAAAAATGTTTAAGACAATGCAATAAAGCTATAAAATACTTATAAATGCAAAATGAATACAGATATTTAAAATAATACTTTTTTTTCTTCTGGGATAGTATGTCACTTAATCTTACTTTTCTTTCACTTTCTTACTAGCTTTTATACAAAGGAACCTAAATTTAATAGGTAATTTCAGTCAGGAAGTCTAGTACTAATGATACCTTCAAAACCACTTCGCCAGTGTAAGCTATGACTACACTTCAAGCTACAATATGTTTTTAAAGGAAATCCGGCCTAAGTGAAATCACTTTCTGCAAACCAACATTCCTGATGTCTTTATTCTGCAACATCTAAAAATGCAGGGTGTAATCTTGGCTTCTCTAAAAATAACAAGGATTTTACCCTTCAGCTTCATACAGCCAAAAATCCACCTGCAATTTTTTAAGTGTCAGAGTGAGCTGCTGCCATGCAATGAACATGTTCTGTAGTAGACAAAGTTGTGATTAGTCTTGATAGAGCCGTAGACAAATTTAGTGGAGCTATGTTTAGGACTGCAGAGTTTCTCAATTCCCCTCCACTCACGGCATGGCAAAACTAAGCTGATTTGGGTTGCAAATATCTCTGCTCAATGCAGAGATTCCCCTCTTTACTCTCCCTGCTTGCCTCGCACATAAAAGATTGGGTATTTTAAGAGTAGCCCTACTCATTAAGGTAGAACCAAGAAAGAATCTTTATTTAGTGCACATCCACTATTACTTGCATTAGTAAATCATACTGCTTGTTTGGCTTGACCCCATGTGTTACATATGTCTGTCATTACTCATAGATACTATCTATAATAGTGTATTCTATTGCTATCATGTCAAAATAGAATGAACTGAATTTATTAAGAAATAGAAAACAAAGAAAAGACAGGAGATACGAGTGAATTTGTTTAAAATATAACTTTATGTATGGCAGAGAGACACTGTACAGGCTTTGCAGGTATAGTAAAGTAATAAGGTAATTAGCCTATTACTTAATCTGAAATTCATGGTTGTATCCGCCTACTCCTGTAGTTCTGCAAGGCTACAATGGTATGATTTTATAGATAATTTACGTTTCCATATTTGACTGACTGACTACTGTCTGTGGACATAGAGTGAAAAATGAGAGGCAGATTTGTGTCATAGCTGGATTGCAAGGTTAAAAAACCCCAGCGAGATGTGTCATTTATGCATTCACTGCTATACTGGGAAAATGATGGAGAAAATCACATTTGGAAACTCTCTAATTCAAAGCACAGCCTCCTGATGCTATGTGCTGCAACAGCAAGGGATTTCCAGAATTATGCACTCTTGACAGGAAAATACCTTAGAGTTATCTCTTTTAAAAATAAGCATGTAATAAAAGCACAGAGTAGCAACTAGTGATACTTGCGTGAGGCTGGACGCAGTTAATGCCTCAGAGCGCCGTCCTGATGGACAGAGACGGGCCCTGGCTTTGGCGGTTGAGGGAAGGAACGGAACCGGCTCGCAGGGCCGCACAGCAACACCACACGGGAGGGACTGATGGAGTCAACGTCTCCAGCGTCGTGGAGGGGCGACTTCTCCCCTTTCCCGTCCCCGTCCCCGTCGCGGGCGGTGAAGGAGCCGCGGGCCTCAGGCGCCGGGCGCGGAGCGTCGGGCGGGCCGGGCCGGGCCGAGGAGCGGCTCCGGCCGCCCCCCGGTCAGCCGGGGGGTCCGCCGCCAACCTGCCGCCCCGCCCCGCCCCGGCGGGAGGGCTCTCCGCGTTCTCCTCCCTGCCCCGCCCCGCCCCGCTCCGCTCCGCTCCGCTCCCCAGAGGAGCCCGGCCGGCGGTAGCGGTGGGGTGAGGCCCGGTTCCCGCGGGTGACACGGTTCGCTGAGGGAGTTTCCCGCCCGCTCCTGCTGTGGCAGACCCCGCCGCCTGCTGTCTGTCACACCGGTGGCCCGAGCTCGGGCCGCTCCCGCCGGGAAGAAAGCCTCCCGCCGGCCCTCGGCTGGCCTGGCCCCTTCCTTCAGCCCCAGGGAATTCCCGGCCGGCTCGCCACCACCCCGCCCTGGCCTCTCCAGAGCGGGTCTTCACAACGCTGTATTGCATTTATATTATATTCAGGAAAGCTTTGCATTAAAGGCTGTATTAGAGACTGCAGAGGCTCTTGTAAATGACTGGCTGAAATGAATTGATGAAACTCTTCAGTAGGAAAGAGCCTAAGTGGATTGGATATGCTTGGGAATTTAGGTCTTAATTTTCAGGGTTTGGTATTTATAGCTGCTACTATTTTGAATGATAGCATCGCTTCCTCCACACTCGTTGTGGCTGAGGTGTACTCGCAAGACGATTTAGAAATGAAACTGTAGGAAAATCATGAACTCTTTCTAGAGAACGTTGCTGATGGAGACTTGCCGCCTCTGTGGTTTGGAAATCTGTGATTTCCATGATTATTTTTCATTCAGGTTGTTCAGAATTCAGATCTTGATTTTTTTTAATCTATTCTGCTTGAAAAGATTCTTAAAAAATAGTATTAGACAACTATTTAGTATTTCTTAGAGTTCATAATTAAGGGGTCCTTCAGGTTTAAAAGACCTGCAGCACCCATTCTACGCCATCACTTTTCTTTCCCTCTCCAACCCACAGTGAGAATATTCATGCCACTGAGATGTTGTAAGACAAATTATAGCTGAGAGATATTTAAACTGTACCTCTTTTTCTTGCACATAGGAGGATAGTCAACATCTGACAGAGAGAATTACTTGGGAGAATACCATATGCCTTAAACACAGACTGGGGAAGATGAAGATGATGCTGGCTGACAGTAGGGAGCATTCTGATGAACTTTTAAACAAGGGAAGATGTGCATTTATCTCTTACCAAAGAGATATTTTTCAACAAGAACACCCACTGTAAATACAAGCAAAGGAGAACAGAAGTAACTTCTTTCACCTTTTAGTTGCCAGAAGACTCTAGATATTTTTTTCCCCACAGGTCCCTGTGGTTAATGTTGCCTACGCTGTTCTAAATTTTAACAACTAACAAATTGTTCCAAACTGAGTGAGGAATGCTGCCGTTTCATTCCAGTAACTTTAGGATTCAGTTACTATTTTCTGAGTAGGAAACCATGGTGAAACCATATTGAAAGTCATACTCTATGCCCTAAAATAGCTGCACCTTCATTTCTAGAGAAGTCCAAAGTGCAGGTTATTAAAATATTGCATGACTTAAGTTATTATTGGGCAGAAATACATTGTCTGCTTCTCCCTTTCAGAGATGAAACGTGTGAATCAGAAGCAAGGGAGTCTCAGCAGTAGCCTTTTACACAGATACAAGTGCAGTGAGCATATTGTAACTGTGTGGCAATAAACATCTAAACAATGACGTTTCATTCCTTATAAGCTCCCAGGTGCTGTGGAGGGCTAGGCACACCTGTAAATTTAATGTGTTTCTTCTTTTTATAGAAGCATTGTCCTTTATAGATATAAATAAAATCAGTGAATACATTCCTAATTTCAGGACCAGATCGACTGTTTAGTTGATTTCCCCATGTAAAATTAATTGCCTTTTCATAACAGCATGCTTCATGTACTTACAATGCATTGCCTTTCAGAAAAAAAAAGACTTCACAAAGGTTTAGAAACTAAACAGCTCCAGTGCTGGTAAATCCCAGAATAGCAAAATATTTAGTTATTGACAGCAATTCTTGTGCTTGAAATCTCAGCATTTTAGGCTTATTCACTGTAGGAGCCAGAAGAAATTGGCAAGTAGTTATTGTTCTTTGTTCAGTTTCCATAGCAGCAATAATAACAAGTTGGGGTTTTTTTCTTTTTTTTTTTTTTTCATCTTTGCAAACCTCCCTTTTGCCTTCACAATACTGGAAGTTTCGGGAGATTGTAACCCATCTGCCACCGAATATACAATTGCTCTGCTCCTGCCTAGGAGGAGCTGTGTTGCAACAAATACTCTTTGAGTATAGGTATATGCTTGAGAATTTGCCATTGCATCGTATTGGTCTTATGTTGTGACATGGTGAAGTTTACCACTTAAGAAACCATCATGATGCAAACATACTTCTCCCAGGCACCAAGTAATGTTCTGGTTTCCTTTTTTCCCTCTGGTAAGGAAGAAGCATTGTTGTCTGATGATGTATCACAGGAAGAAGTTTAATTAGACTATGCAGCTTTACAGCCATCTCCAAAATACTATTTGATAAATCTCAAATAATGGCAGCAGTGCTCTCAGTCTGACTTCCACAGAGCATGGCTTATACTGGTCAGCATCCATCCTGTTCCACGTGGAGGTCTGAGGTGAGCCATATCCTATGCTCTGACTTTTATGGAAAAAAAAACCAAACAGGAATCAAACAGCGATCAAACCCACAATATGTTTCTTGATCTGATCCTGAGTCGTGCAGGTCTGTTTAACCCTCTCCTGAAGTTTACACCAAAGTGCCACTGGACTTTTTGAATATGTCCTTTTCAGAGGTGTCACGGGCAGGAGTCAGCCCTTGTTAGATATTGGGGGGGGTGCGTGAGATGTTGCCAATTTGTGTATCACTGAAAAGTGGGGGAGAGAACGTTCATGAACTGGGAAAGGAAAGGAACACAGCAAGTGTGGAAACCTGCCACTGCTGTGCTGAACCTGCTTCCTCCAGGGTGAGGGAGGTAGAGCTGGAGAATGTTTTCCCCGGAAAAAGAGAAATCCCCTTTCTGTGGAGAAAGGGAATGGATGTCACCTCTCCTAAGCTCTGCTCAGTGCCAGATCTGGAGGAACTGCTCTTTCTATGGGCTAAACACACTGAACTCCCAGTGTGCTCAGGATCTTCATGAAACAGGCACTGGATAATTATTACAACTTGTTTTTGGTCTGTTTTCTGTCTCTGTCTAGATTTTGACTTAATGTCTGCACAGATGTGAGCTGACCTCTCTTTCTCATAACTTCAATCTCTCTACATGTTTATTTTCACTTAATTTTGTTTCCTGTGCAAGCATTATGAAATGAAAGTGTTTAACTTTGGTAACACCGGCACAGCCACCACACTGATTTTTAGGGAGCCAATTTATTGTCAGTGAAAGAACTGCTGAGATGAATAGTGATGTCTACTTTCATAGGTTATTTTAGCTCTCACGCAAAATAAGTGGCATCTTTGACAGGATAAGCACCCAAGCTAAGAAAACGCATGGAAAAACCCTCCTCGTTCTACGTGACAACTTTGTCATTCATTTGCTTAATGTCATGGTCCATGAACAACTAGTGGTGAGAGACTGTGATTTTGATATGTGTATACTTTTAATGATACATGAAAACTGAACTATCACAACACCTTCTCACCAGGGAAGCTCTGTATGCTTCTTTCATTTCCTGATATACTAGCCCACAGTCTGATGAAGAATCAGTTGCTAGCTCTGCTGTGTTAGCTGACATGCAAAAGAGCCTTAACTGTGTCTTTATCAACTTTCTGTCCAATTTTTAATGAGGGACTGAAGACTGCTTTGTCTTGCTAGAATAAAAATGTTCTTTTAAAAAATCTCTTCAATCACTGAACAGTTCTAAAAATGAACTTTGGTAAATGTGATATGCTTTTCCTTTGTTTTACTGTGAACTGAGTGAGACAATTTTGGAGGTGCAAACAAATCCTGTCACCCTCTTCAGAGCAAGATTTGGAATCTCAGGAGTCAGGGTGCGTTGCACATCAACCTTCAAGAATTTACTTGAAGATGAGCAGTGTTACTATCAGTGCTTGAAGAGAACTCTCCTCTTTGGCTAACCTTTGCTCATGTTTTCTGGTTTTCGTGTAGAAACTTTGTTCCATATTTTACAGACAAGATGCGAAAACTAGGAGTCTGAAATAATTTGTTTTCCAAGATACGAAGACAATCATAAATCTTTAAATGTTATGATTCCCTGGCATAAGTTACACTTTATACATATCCAGGTATAACTGAAGTGGAGCAGCCAGCTTCTGAGTTGATCTGTGTCAAAAATGTCACCCCCCTTTTAGTAATCCTCTATCCATTTCAAATTTAAAATTATCAGGGAAAAGGTGATACTTGCAGAAGAACCTACAGGCCTGTTTGACATTCACAAAGCATAGGTATTGACTCCTATGTGAAATGCCATCAGGCAGGTGGGACATCCACCTTGACATGGCTGTATGGGAGACCTGTATCTTTCCACAGCCGGCCAGGTAGGACACTCTAGTGCTTCAGTTGCCCATGTTTAACGAGCTAAACTTAGCCCTTTGTGTCATTCAATTAAAAATGTTTTTTGTGTGAAGAGAGAATGCATATTCTAAAGGTAAAAAAATCTTCAGCTTATATGGGTTCAAAAGCTCCATCTTGTGCAGGGAAGTGCATTTTCCATTCTTTCACATCTACAGATGTGAACTGTGATGGCATGGTACAACAATAATAATGTTTTCAGCCTTGACCTATGTAGTATTTCATGAGTAGACATAATATGGTCTACGGTTAGGCCACAATGTCTTATATGGCTGTCAGATCCATCGGCACAGGGTAGAAAGCGATAGAGGAACAAGATTTGCAATAGCTACTCACATTACAAACCCACTTAGGGATGACCTGTAAGTTAATATGTAAATAAACAAACCACAGCTGAAGAGGGGAATAGGATGGGCCTCTGGATATAGATCTTTCATTTGCAAGTAAGTCAAGTGACAATTTTGTCCTCCTCTCCAAAACTGTCAGACTCAAATCTGTGAACTTTTTTATTATACTGACTAGCACTTAATTATGTTAAAGAAGTTAATGAAATCAACTACGTGTGGACCAAAGGCAAGGACTGCTCTGCATAGTTGCGGGAGCACAGTCTGTAATTTTAAAAAAAATTTTATATGATTTCATATTTCTGGTATATGTTCAAAACTTAAACTACACTAATAACTATAGCATAACTTATTGATACCCAGTATGTGCTTTTCTCAAAGTAGCCCTGCAGCTTTGAAGTACTTCAAAACACAAGTTTAATATGTGCAGCTTAGGGACTGCTGAATATCAGGAGCGCTTTCAGTGAAAGACAAGCTGCTCATATCTTCCCTTTGAAAACCTCAGTGGAATCCAAACCACATCCCGCTTCAGTGAGTAATTCCCCTGAAGCTAATGGCTTTATTGACAATTGCAACTCCATCAATTCTTCTGGTTTATTTGAAATGGCTCATATAAGCCAAATGTATTATGTACACTTAAATTGAAAATGTCCTAGTTGTATTTGTGTAATAGCTTAGGCAAATACTCATGTACCCAGTAGCCATGGTTTAAAACGGGAACAGGAGAAGACATTCAGCATCACTAGATTCAAAGGATCATGCTTGGAGCAAAATCCAAGTAAGAGTTGAATGCTTTTGGAAAGAAGGAAAAGCGAAGCTCAGGTCAAATCTCAAGCACTATTATTAAATACTGTCAACAGGTAACTCAGGTTGTTTCCTGTTCATTCGGATGGGACCTCTCACACAAATAAGAGGTCACCAACGTGAGTAAGAGGTCAAAAGACTGACCTTTCTCTATTTTCACATCATTCTGGCAACGGTGTACTGTGGAAAATAACCAATGCTCTACCATTATTCAAACAGTCAGATCTATGCAACACCTTAACTCAGAAGCCTTCTTAACTTGCTATTCTAAATTCACATTTTGCTCTCTTTCTGACATCTTTTTCTATCTGCTAAGAGTCGCTTTATTACCATGGGTCATAATGTCGATATAAAAAAAAATCTGCAATAAAGAAATCCTCCTTTAACTGTCAGAGTTCAGCACACATATAAGTAATTAAATTCAGACAATGACTGGGCAGATTTCCCCAGCTCCCTCCAGCCAGTTGTAATCATCAATCTAAAGAGCAAAACCAGGTTTAGAATCTCTGACATTCCAGCTCAGGGCTGTGAATTGAGAATTTGTCTCAAATCCCTGACAGTGAAGCTGGGCTCTTGAAAAGTGCTGCAGATTTGGAAGACGTATGACTGTGTTGGATGCTTTTGTGAATCTCTTGGTGGGAAAATGAGAAATGGCAAGTGTAAGCTGTTGAATGGGTAGTTCTATAGTCAAGAAAATAGGTGTGTGTAATTATAAAATAAATACCTAGTGCCCAGTCAGCTGTTCTTAGATCAAATTTTAATCTATAAAAAAAAGAAAAAAAGCAAAGGCTGGCACAGAAAAAAAACTGTTCCAAAATTTCCTCACAAATTGCGCTTCCTAATGTCTACAGCTTCAGTTGTGCATGTTTGTTCCTCTTTCATTAGCTGACTGGAGTATTTAATCTATATATATATCATGAACATTGAGGAAAAAATAGTGGAAGAATGAGCAGAGTTATTACCATGCATAAACTAAAGACAATTTCACAAATAATAACAAATATGCAGCTTTCCATAATTAGAAATCACGTAATTCTGCAAATATTTCTAAAGGTAATCTTATGACATGCCGTCAAATGGAAGGGAAGCACAGGGAAGTGATGTGCCTTGCCTAAGATGACCCAGCAGGTCAGACCAAGTGCGTGGGAAGAGAGGGCATCCCTCTGGTGACCCAACCCGGCCTCCATTTAAACACACTTCTTGCTTTGTACTCGTACATATGGTTTGGGGTTTGCTACTGTGACCGCTTTGGCCTGCGGCTGTGCCAAAAGGAATAGCCTCCACTTTGTCTTCATGTGCTAAAACAGCCTTCCCGGGGCTGTCCCTGAACCTCCTTGCTGGTTACTGCTCTGCTTCATTGTGTATTTCATGCTCAGACGTGGACAGAGTCACAGGAACAGTAATTTTCTTGTTACCACAGGGCTCTACTCTCATTCATATTTGCCAGCAATTCCAGCGGGGAAGATAGGATTAAATTTTCCCATTTCTTTCAGCACTCTCTTCACAAATTAAAATTTCTACTGCTGCAAAGCAAAGCAATAAAACCCCAAACGCTTCACATGACAGGTGCTCTGGAGGTCAGACATCTGGCCCACAAATTTCTGTGGCCTCAGTTACAATCTTTGGCAATGAATTTCGCCATTGACCATTACAAAGATGTTGCCCTTACACAAATCAACAAGAAATAGGAGGAATATCCAAAAGGCTGGAGAATTGTTCTAGAGAAGGAAGTGCTGGGGGGAGACAGGACTAACAGAAGTTGAGAAATAGAGAATGAAAAAGAAAGGAGAAAGAAGTAAAAAAACCCCAACCCACCCCACAAGAGAAGACAATATTCCTCGCCATGAATCTATATGCTCCTTCTGCCTAGTAACACTCCTGATGAGAAACATAAAGACATTTAATAATATTAATCACAATATAAAGAAGCAAGCTAGCAAACAGCAACATCAGTTACGTAAGGTTAGGGACTCAGTCAATCGCAATCTTTCATTAACATCACGTTGGCATCCTCGGATTTTTAGGACAATTTTAACTGTACATTTACTCTCCCCCTTCCCCAGGCCACCATGATTTGCCCCACATTTCTGGATGTATTTCATGTCCATGCACAGCCTCCCAAAGTAAGTGAGCATGTAAAATTTAATGCCAGATCCTGCAATTCTTACACCTCCAAATGGGCACGTTGAAAGCAGCAATTATGCCATCACATAAACAAAGATTACATACAATTTTAAGAGATGCAGCCAGAAATGCTCTGAGAAGCATGTCACTTTTTCTTTCTAACTTGTACTTTTCAAAAAAAAGAATATAATGGTAAAGCCAAGTGAGCAAATTAAGGCATTAGGAATGTTGTGAGAAAGTGAAAGATGGAAAAATCTTGCCTTACAGAGTGAATACCTGTAAATTAAGTGTTGCTCTCACTTCTGATCACATCCTGGATTCTTTTTTAACCATACTGGAAATCATCCAGTCTATATATTACCTTAGGCAAATGTTCTCATTGCCCTTTCTGTATTTTTTTGCCCCCCCCCCTTTTTTCTTTCACCTAAATATATAGCTGAGACTACTAATATTTAGATTCTTTTGGGGAGGTGGGGTGTGGAAGATTTACATTAGATAAAACAAAAAAAAATCCAGCAACCACTAAGCCATTACTAAGCCATGAGCTACACTACTATCTAATATGCAGCTCTTGAACAAATGTGAGGTTTATTTTGAAAAAAGTATTTTTTTAAATATGAAGTTTCTTTTGAAATTTATGTTTGGTATCATCTATTCCAAATTTTATGCAGCAGAATAGTCAAAGCTGGAAGTGTTTATGCAGCTTTGCTAGGAAGACAAATTAGGTAAGCTTATGGAGCTTTTTATTTTTTAAAACATTATTGATCTCAAAATTTGTGGCAAGCTTTCATCAAAAAAAAAACAATAAAAGGCTTACAAGGCTCTCACCAGTTTTAGAGGTGAAGAGAAAGAAATATTTTGTGACAGATGAAGCCACACATAGAGTATGTCATAGCTAAGATCAGAACTTGGAAAACTTGACTCTATTTCCCCATTTTTTCCATTGCTTTACTAAATGTTGCCCACAGGACTTTATAATATTTGCAGGCTGGTTTTGGCTGGACATTAAATGAGTTATAGAAGCCTAGGGCAATGACACCTATACTTAAGGAGTACCTTTGTCTTTAACTAGATCACAAAGAAAAGGGACTATTTCCTATAGACTATGTAATATTCTATTAGAATAACTTTTTCTTCAAGCAAAATTCCTTTTTGGTATATTGAATGGGTGAAATGAAATGTCAAGCTCATCTAGTCTTCAATATGTAGCCTTGTGCTACAGCAATGTGAGGAAAAAGCTGAAGGCTTATTGACAGCAATATAATCTCTCTAATGCTGAGATTGATCTAGTCTGCAGAGAAGGGGATGGCTGTGGTGCATACAAATGAAGAAGCCGTGCATTTGGAAAGATTGCAGTGAGTCTGATCTGTCTGTCAGCAAATGAGTGAGGTTGTTCACTAAATATCACAGCCCTCAGCTTAAGAAACCATGTACAGGAGGCAAAAAGAAGATAACATGAAGGATGAGTGAAGAGAAGAAGCACCTATGTTCTGTGTGCATGCTCTGATTAAAACACAATAGAGGAAACCATTCAAAGTTCAATGAATAGACATGACAGTCAAGACAGGGGCACAGTCAAGAAACTTCTTCCTTCATCCTGACACTGTCAGGACTGAGAAGCAGAATGAAACCATAAATTGTTAAAACTATTTCAGATATGATTCTTTTTCCTATTCTTGGTAGGAATCATCATGAAATGCTTCTCGAAGGTATTACAAAGCCTACACATTTGTCTGTATGTTTGGCCAAGTGGTTGTAGTCAACAAACTGGCAGCAGATTCTGAGGAATTTCTTAGCATATTTAGAAACTGTTAAGACACAAAGCATAAATTCATAGGCACCTAAAATGAGAGTTGAGCACCATTTCAGAGTTATCCAGATTCTTATATAGAGACAATTAACTGTGCCAGGGACTGGACACAGCTACCAGGCCTGAGGAAGGTGTTGAATGGGCAGTTAGAGTTGATCAGACAACTGGGGTAGCTCCCTGCTACGTGGAGCAGTAGCTCCCAACTTCCTATCATGCTCTTCCTACAGTACCTGATGCAACAATCCATCCAAGTTTGAGATCCACCATTTTCTCAGGATAAGAGAACACAGCCAAGGCAAAATGTACTAGGCAGCATGAGACTGGTGGTATGCATGATGGACTTAAATATGCATGACAGAGGGTGAGGAAGAGAAAGCTGAAGCAGGCTTTTCCTTGAATCTGCAAATACGGTGGTGCTGCTCACAGACAACTGCTGTTGCCAGAGAAGACTACACTTGGTATCCATTTTCTTTGTAATAAAAATGCATTTGCTACTCAGGAGATTTTTTCATTTTTACTAGACAGAGGTGGGCTGTACTGGGTATAGAGTTGCAAGCTCTCAAGAGGTGTCCAATGAGAATGAAAAATCCCTGTCACCCAGTACACATGGATACTCTCCTAAGAGCTGGACACGAAATGTAGTTTTCAGTTCTCAAACAGTTAACAGCAAATGTTTTTAGCAGGCATAAATGCAATGCCCTGTCTGTAACTGTCTTTCAGCTTATCGATCATGACCCAGAACACATTGATGCAAACCATGATGTAAATACAACAGTAAAAGTATGGGGAAATCCTGCAGTTCCCTGTGGATGGCATCCTTTTCCAACAGTGATTTCCTATTTATTAGGTGAAGGAATTTATGACTTTAGACAGGAAGGGTTTGGGGAATGACAGGTGGAACCCCAGTAAACATGAACAGCAGAAATCAAACTGGAAATTTTTCTATTATGCTTTCTCCTGGCTCCATCCCCCTTGCATTTCCCCATCCACGCAAGTCTTGCGTTTGTTTTTATCATGCTCATACTTTCTGTACAGGGAGTGCCGTGTAGCAGAATTTACAAGTTGTCATCCCCTTTCCAGGTCTGGTCTCATGGTCTTGCATGGATGACCTGGCCCTTGCTACCTCTAGAGAAGTGTTTATGAGAGATTGTGTCTTCTGGCAGTGCTTTCACTTAAGTTCCACTATTTTTTTCCTATTTTCTTTGTTATTCAAAGTCTTGTATGATAAGCTAATGTAGAAGAAAGAGGCAAACTGAAACTCCAGAGGGAGTGGTTGTTATTTGTATGTCTGTTATTTTCAACAGGCTTTCCATGCATGTCTTCATTATACCTGTTGAATCACTTCTTTTTTGTTATATCTTTTTCTTATTTCTATACAAACAGTACATTTCTCTGAGTTTGTATTGATACAAACTAATGAAGAAGTTCACATTGTTGACTTTAAATTATTGAAACTGCTTTGTTCAACCTTGGTTTGTGTATTTTGTGAAGTTTAAAGTCAAAGCAAGTTTTAAACTGTACTACATTCACATTATTATAAAGATATCTTCACAAAAAATTATAAAAGCTGCTCATTCTTGCCTGCTATCACCAACGACCAACACACAGTTCCTGCATATATATATATATATATATGTGTGTATATATGTATACATACTGTGCTTTTATACCAGCATGGTATGGTTTCTAGCTTAAAAATTGGATTGGTTATTAATTCTTCAGCAATAAAGGTCAACATATCTTTAAACCTTTAAAGCTTCATACTCATTACAATATACAAATATACTTTCAGTCATTTCACATCCATCAGTTTCTAATGGCTTCACAAGTGAGTACAACTGAGTGTGAGTGCTAGTAGCCATAGGCTAAAACTGTGACAGGAATTGGGTGAAAATTAAGCAATGTGGACAATCGTATGTTTCTGTTTGAGCCTGTGCCCTTGCTACATTTAGTGTAACTCTAGACTTGAATCCAATCTAGTGCAATCCAGTTAAAAAACTACAGGAGCTGCTTGCATGAAGTTCCTTCTGAAATACTTCCATCTCCTCTAGAAAGAGAACTGAATAGGCATTAAAAACTGCTCTCCCATTTCTGCTAGTTGTCCACCCTTTGGGTTATTGCAAAGGTAGATGTCAGTGCTTACCGCAATTCAAAACAAGAATCAAACTTATTTCTTTTTTAAAAAGACATCGTGTATGAATCTTTTTATCGCAGAGGGCTTTCAGTCCCTCTGGGCAGAGAGCTTCCTTAGTTTCCCATTCATTTTAGGTTCAAAAGTTCACAGGGAGGTGATTCTCAGAAATAACTTCAAGTTGACCACTTCTATCAACTCATTCCATTTATCAGAAATAGTGTGACCAGCAGGACTAGGGAAGTGATTGTCTCCCCTGCACCTCGAATACTGTGTTCAGGTTTGGTCCCCTCACTGCAGGAAAGACATTGAGGGGCTGGAGCGTGTCCAGAGAAGGGCAACGAAGCTGGTGAAGGGTCCAGAGCACAAGTCCTATGAGGAGCGTCTGGGGGAACTGGGGTTCTTTAGCCTGGAAAAAAGGAGGCTGAGGGGAGACCTTATCGCTCTCTACAACTACCTGAAAGGAGGTTGTAGCGAGGTGGGGGTCGGTCTCTCTTCCCAAGTAACAAGTGATAGGATTAGAGGAAATAGCCTCAAGTTGTGCCAAGGGAGCTTTAGATTGGATATTAGGAAAAATTTCTTCACTGAAAGGGTTGTCAAGCATTGGAACAGCCTGCCCAGGGAAGTGGTGGAGTCACTGTCTCTGGGGGTATTTAAAAGACATGTAGATGTGGTGCTTGGGGACATGGTTTAGTGGTGGACTTGGCAGTGTCAGGTTTAGAGTTGGACTTGATGTTTTCAACCTAAATGATTCTGTGATTCTATGATTTTATGTGCTTCAATGCAGCTGTACTTTGAAGTATCTAATTCTCCCCAGACCATGTTCAGGGAATGCAGGTATGGAATCATCAAACTTTGGTTTACACTGTATGGGGCTACTGGAGGTCAGTAGAAGGATGCCTAATCTAAATTTTTTACTTTATCTGGACCTAACAAGTCTGCAAAATCTTACACAAAACTCCACTGGTGAACAATACAGTCCTCTGTATTCTAGACAGTCTTCTAGCCTTTGTCACATAAAATGTTTTATTCTCTTTCAGTGAAAAATTGTATGGTATATTATTCCTACAGGGATGTCATGGTTTAACCTCAGCCAGCAACTAAGCACCACACAGCTGCTCACTCACTCCCCCACAGCAGGACAGAGGAGAGAATCTGAAGAGTGAAAATGAGAAAACTCGTGGGTTGTGATAAAGACAGTTTAATAGGTAAAGCAAAAGCCGTGCACAAGCAAAGCCAAACAAGGAGTTCATTCACCACCTCCCATGGGCAGGCAGGTGTTCAGCCATCTCCAGGAAAGCAGGGCTCCAGCACGTGTAACGGGGACTTGGGAAGACAATTGCCATCACTCTGAACGTCCCCCCCTTTCCTTCTTCTTCCCCCAGCTTTACATGCTGATGATGACATCATACGGTCTGGAATACCCCTTTGGTCAGTCGGGGTCAGCTGTCCCAGCTGTGTCCCCTCCCAACTTCTTACGGACCCCCAGCCTCCTCGCTGGTGGGGTGGGGTGAGAAGCAGCAAAGGCCTCGGCTCTGTGTGAGCACTGCTCAGCAGGAACGAAAACATCTTGGCATTATCAACACTGTTTCCAGCACTAATCCGAAACATAGCCCCATACTAGCTACTGTGAAGAAAATTAACTCTCTCCCAGCAAAAATCAGCACAAAGGAGGATGCTTCAGGTACTTAGCAAGTGACACTGCTTTTTGCAATAATGTCAAGAAAATGAAAGAGCTGGAAGCAAATTGAAAGTTTCCCAGGCAGGAAAAGCTATACATAAAACACGAGCATCATGTCACCCCCTGACACAAAAATGCCTCATTACATGTACTTCCTGAGTGCAATCAAAATAATAATAAAAAACCCTCTGCCAAACTGGTTTCTACTGCATGCCTTCTTCTGACTTCAGAACTACAGTAATTATTTATTTTAGCTGTAATCTATGAAGGATTCCTTGATCAGTGAGCATGTAGGACCAGTGGTGAGTTGCAGATACTTTTTGCATTGACCCTTCAGTAGTCCTTGGAAGAACTCTTTGACTCTTAGAAGACTTTAAGAAAGTTACTAAGCAGGGTCATTATTGCTGAAGGTGAACTATATGGCGCTAAATATTGGAAATTATAGATTTCTTTTTCAGGGTTTAAATTGATTTTTTTTAATAACTGCAGAAAGCAAAAGGACTGATGTTAAAAAAGTGGTAAAAGTTTGGTTGTCATAACAACTGAGCTTACTGAGAAAAGAAGCCAGAATGACCTAATTAATTTTCCCCAATGTGCAAAACCTTTAGGGTGGTTTTGTTCAACAGTCAAGTAACAGTGAGTCAATACCTAGAAAGGAAGGAAAATAAAATAATATAAAGGATAAACATATATGTTAAAGCCAATATCCTAAATTCTAACTCAGACAAAAGTCATTTTGATTTCTGATCTCACTGAATTATGATTGGGATTTTAAAGATTTTAGTCTGAGAGCCTGTGCAAAGTTATTTTGGAACCAAAGAAGAGAAAAACCTGATACTGTTGGCCTGAGGTTTCATTAAAGAATCAGGTGCTACCTCCACTGAAATAATTTATTGCTTTACCCAGACAAAGGGTCTTGAATTTAATATTGACTGGGGGTCTTGAATTTAGTACTGACTGGGGGTCTTGTCCTGAGATCAGGTGAATTGTCTTGACTATATGGACTTCACTGTCACAATGCAAATTTACCCCCATAGAAATTGAGACATCACCTACAAATCTACTTAATCTTGTACCAAATCTTTGGTCAAAGGCTAATAATAAAAACATTTGAATTCAACAGGAATCATTGGTTTCCCGGAATAAAAGGCTGCAGGTATGCCTACAGTTTTCATTTAACTTGTTTTCCTCTGTGACTCTGTTCACACTGAAAATTAGTCTAAATTCAGCCACTGGACTCCATGCCAACATATCAGTTAACCAATAATCTGCCTTTAATGATAAAGAAAAGAAAAGCTGTGCTTGGTTTTTTTCAGTAGACAATTTAGTAGTGCATTAAACTGGGTTATAACACACGCCATAAATTGTCCTGTTTGCTGTATTTTGTTTGCTCACTCTTACAAGTGAACATTGTTTCTGCTTGCGACTCTGCTGTGCTGTATATAGAGCAGAGTGGATTTACAAGGGGGCAGCTTTCACTGCTCTGATAGTGCTAGCCAGCTTGTACTTCACGCTACGTGACATAGAGCAGCTGAGCTCTCTACAACAGTTTTATCCCCAAAAGGGGAGCCCTGAGGCACCCCGAATATTGCATTATACACCTAGGCTGTCAGTTGCTCATGACTTTTCCAAAAGGTGAGCATGCAGGCTGAATTTACTCTGTCTCAGGCAGAATTCTAATGGGATTTAGTTACTTTTCTTATATAATCTATTGCTTTTCAATAAGTCTTTCTGCGATTGCAGTGGCAGCTAACAATACATAGTGACTCAACGGGTACCACACAGATGACTCATCAGATCCGCTAAGGTGACTGCCAGTCTATCAAGGTAATGCACATTATCCCTATCATCATCCCACCTAAATAAATACAAATCACTCACTTCCTTATTTTTTCATCCCCTGAATCTGCTTCTGTAAGTCCCTCACTTACCACAACACAGGATACAGTAATTTTTTTATTCTGAATGATTTTGTTGCCAAATATATACTTGCTACTTCAAATCTCAGTATCTCCCTCTATGTGATCACTCATGCATCATCTCACCTCATTTCATACAGGGGAAATAAATTTTTGAGAAAATAAATGCCAACAATTATCTTCAGGAAAAAAAAAAAAGCTAACTGATACAGATATATTGTATATACCTAAATGGACTGCAGATGCATTTGCAGTATAAATGCTCTTCACTAAGCCTAACACAGATAAAAAGGAAATAGCATATTCTTTCATCTTCCCTGGGGGAACATCAGAAAAGTGAACCAGTCACTCACAGGGTAGCCTGTCAGACCTACAGCCTAATGACAAGGGCCCAGGACTGATCATGGATGATATTTCTTATTTTCAGCTAATGCTGTCAAGACAGCACATACTTTGAGTTTTTATCATCTTCTGGACAACTGTCTGAGGTGGGTGGATTCTCAGGCTTTTGGAATTTATGATGGCAAAACACAGTTACAGAGTGAAAGTAAACTTTAAAGATAAGGTTTAAGTAAAAAAATAAGGGTTACTTTGTAGCTACCAAAATGTGCTAGCAGAGGAAAGGAAAGGTAGTCACACTTCATTTTCAGAGCTTCTAGGAATATGAGTAGATACTCTATTTAACGCTGAGCAAGAAATCAAAGCTCTCTCACACACGTACAAGGAAAATCACAGCGCTTAATCTCAAACAAAACCCCACAGTTATTCCCATAACTTCTTGAGACATCTCAAGCTTAGCTGGCATTTAGCACAGAGAAAAGGCAGTGTTTGGAGGGAAGGAGCCAGTACTGCGTGATTTGGTGTGGTACAGCAAGCCCTGAGACTGCCTACCACAGCCAACCCTCCAGCAGGTTACCCACGGCAAACACCTTCTCTGCACGTCAGGCTGGGCTGAATTTTCCTTCAGAGTACTGACCCTGATCAGAAGTTAGGCCATATTCCTTGGGGCACCAAAACCTTTGGTAGTTATGATGAGATCTAAATTCAGGAGAGTGATGAGAAATTCAGACCAACTGTTATATATGGCTGACAGATCCTCTCCCATCAGTAGGAATAAGTCCTGCTGCTGAGGAAGTGAAGTAGCCATCTCAAAGATAGGTATTCAGTTTAAGTTAGACTTTACCAGTCAGTGTAGGGAGAGAAGTGTCTCTTCCCTCCTATTAAGGTAGGTGATTTGTTCTTTGCAAGTGTGTATCTCCTTTCATTGATTAGAGGGAAATACTAGATGACTGAGTGAAATCTTAAATTTGTAGTTGGCTAAATTTCAGTGTGGTAATTCCTGTTCTAATCTTACTGAAAAATTTGCACTTTCTTTACTTTTCTGTACTTTGCTTGTTGATTTGAATTACAAGTTTTAGTTGATTTTCTGACAGATGTTTGATAGAAATAGAGTGAATTCATGATCCCTTTAGAATACGACAGCTTTGCCAGTGCTTTCAGGAGAGACAAGTTTTTATGTATATCTTGGACTCGCCTTCAGTAAGGGAAATAGTACTTTTGTGGTACGAAAGCTAACATGCCTCTCACCTTTTCCCTCATTATCTAATCAGTGAATGGCTTCTATCATAACAGTGTTTGCCATTTACAAAACATTTTAGAAATTTCCTAAATTAACATTTACAATGTTATGCCTGTTATTCTCTTTATGCATAATTGAGGATACTAATAGGTGAATTAGCACTCTAAAGCAGCTGTCAATGGGGAATTTAGATGACAATTAGTATATATTTAGTGCTATAACAAGTTTGGAAGACTTCTTACACAAATGCACATTTGTATGTGCAGCTGCTAGTATAATAAACCAAGGACTCCATTAATTATTTTTCCAGTCTAATTAGGAACACAAATACTTATTTTATCAACAAAATTGCAGGATAACGCAAAGCAGCACAGGTAGATTGAAAACACTGTAGAATTAATTACTTTGACTTCAGAAGGGCATCTGTCTCAATATGCTACAAGCAAACCAACTAATCCACTGTGTAACTGTTGGTAATTATTATTGAACTTGCTACAAAACAGACTCAGTGCTGTATTACCACTTTATTTCATAGGGAAGCATGCACATAAAATCATAAGTTGTTAATGTAAGACGACACTGATCTCTCTCAGGGGACGTGCAGTTGGGTCTGATTACTGAGAGGACAGATTAGCATTGGTTGGTGCTACAGTCTCAGCTCTGCCATCCACCAGTGTCATTCTGTTGTCCTAAAATCAGATTCGTTACCCAGTGTGCAACAGACCAAACTCACACACACAGGAGAGATATTGCTTTATTCTGTGCAGGGTGCTTGGTGGACTTTCCACAAATCAAGCACACCAGATTCATCAGGTGCGTCCCTTTTATACAGTAACAATTGCATCTAATTTATTAAACTACTCCTACCTGGTACATATTCAAACTATCTAATGCATATGCATAGGATTACATAACCATGACACATCAGATGCCTCCTCCGCACGTGCAGGGGTCTCGGGTGGTCTTCAGTGGTCGTTTGGGGAGGTATCCCCTCCTCACTTTGACCGCTAAGCCGCTCTGTATCAGGTCAGTGGTTCATTTTCCTGCCAAGAGGGATGCACCATCGATCAGGAAGAACAGAAAGGATCAGAACTGGTGCTCCAGGTGAGGCACCATTAAATGGGAAGAATGGAAAAGATCAGAATGATCTTGGCTAACTAACTTAATTTAAAACAGGACTTTCTAATCTACCACAGGATTTTCTGTATCTGACATTAATTCCACTACTGAAGGAACCAGCTCCGTTGCCAGCACTCATGTACATAAGTGTTTGCATGAACTAGGATTTATTCACTTAAACACACGTTGAAGGACTGGGTTATGATCTGTGAGATATTTCTTATGAATGGTTTGTCGAGATCACAAACTCTTGGAGTTTCACATCTCACTTCAGCAATTTAAAAGCTGAAAGTTTAATTTTAGCTCATTACCAATGCTGTTTTTACAGTCAACCAGGGAGAAGCACTTCTAGACGCCATATACATGCCATCCTCCTCTCTAGAGTTTGATGGGAAAAATCACTCACTGGAGACACCTATATTTTACGCTAACTGTTGAGGGAGGTTATACTACTTGCTTAGACTAGATGCCTAACTATTTGAGAGCTGATGGTGGGTAAGATGAATCCCTCTCTAAATGGGCAAACACAGAGGTCTAAAATACATGCTCTTTTTTCAGTATTAAGGCAAATTTCTGTAGATATTAAATAGCAAAAGCTTGCAGCTGAGGTTATCTAAAGATAAGACTGACCAAGATTTTCCACTGTAAGAAAGCATTTTCAACTGCTTCTAACTTTGTCCACTTTTGGGATGTAAGCTGAAACTTTGCATTAATATTTTTGAAGTTTCAACCAAGAAATGATTGACATGTCTAAAATGAAATTTACAAAATTATATTCCATTCTTCATATTAAAAAAAAAAAAAGTCTGTTGAGACATTTTTAATAAAACCTCATTGCTTACTTTAGGAAAAGCTATGTAATATTCCACTGTGTTGGTTATGTGTGTTAGGTATGTTTCATTGGCTGCTGATGCAAAAATATAGCCGGATTTGCTCAATTTATAAATCTCTATATTGGCAAACTGGGTTTTGACATTTTGTCACTTTAAGCACTTGCATTTGTAACTATGTTACTTTATTAATGGAGTTTTTGCTGCCCCATCAATCAAAATATTGATGGCAGTTTTTCTTACTTAAATTATAAAACAATGTAAGTACTAGTGGCTGTTTCATAGATTTCTTAAGGCAGAACTGTGATGAATATCAGTCTCAGGCATGTAATTTCAACAGGATCTACATCACAGACTTTTGAAAGACATTCACTCTTGATTTAAAACTACAACAAATAGTGTAGGACAAGTTTTTGCAATTAATTATCCTTGATTAAACTTTTATGTTTCAATATTAATCTGAATTCCTTCAGCTTCATTTTCCAAACATTAGATTTCATTATAGCTTTTTCTGTTTGAGTATTAACCATTATTACAAATCTCTCCTTGTTGAGGTTCTGTGTTATCCAGTTCATTCAACAACATGAATTTTCAACTCCATATCCAAAGATCCTCTTCATGTTTGCAAACTATAGGACTTGAAAATGTGATGTGGCAAAAACTGCCCATTGTTCTGAAGAGGCTGAAAACCTTGTGAATATAGACTCTAGTGTGTCTGCAGAGCTAGCTCCATTACACACCGCAAGGTGTCCTGCTCCAGCAGACTTTTACATTTGTTACCTGTTGTGCTTTCATAAAATTGCGCCTTATTTTCTATTTAAACTTCCTCTTTCAAAATTTTCAGTGTAGATAGCAGATTAGTCACTGTGAGAATTATTTGTATTTCAGAATAAGTGTTTAAGTCCCATGTCTGCATTTTATTTTAGTTAATTACTGAGTTACATTGTATTTTCAAAAATGAAAACATCTTACAAATCATAAATGATTCTTAACTAAAGAATATAAAGTAGTACAACAGCAAGACTTTACTTGCCAAGGTACTACTGCAGATCACCCGCTAAACATGGAAGAAGAGCCTATATGCCTAGATAAAATTAAAGGATCCAGTGATGATTCACATGTGAGCGTCAGACCAAGAACAACATCCAACAAGGGATGGAGTGGCTGTCCACCTACCAGGGTTTCAACTCATCTACCTCTGTATTTAACTCAGTTTGTTTTGTGTATTTTATTATGATATATGTTTGCTCATGGTGACTATTTTCACCTAATTTTTGTCTATAAATTTTGTATTATTTTGTATCTCTCTTTCATTTTCAGAGAAAAATAAAGCAAGCAGATAACACTGGATTTTGATATTGCTGACCCATTGACATGCAGATGATATAATCAATTTTGAAACTCTGGCCTGGGTCTGGTGACTGAACCTAGCAAATAAGTAAATCTCTAAACATAATATTATACAGAGATGTTTCATGAAGCACAATATTTATATCATTTTGAAGCAATGCGACATTAAATCTTTTCAATATACCTGAATATACATGATGTAAGTCAGGTTGAATTAAGGATAAAGAAAGAACTGTTCTTGTTCTATTGTCAGCATGTCTAGTGATCCTCCACACACACAGCAGCCAACTCTGACCTGACAGTTTCTTTTTATATGTGAATTTACTTGACAGTTATTAATGCTGACCTCTGCAACAATGAGGTTTCCTCTTTAATTAAATGGGGTTTTATTCTCATGAAAACTAACAACAGTAGGCTTTGACAGTTTTCTTTCTTACCTTTAGACTGATAAGACAACTGTATCGTTACTGGTATTTCACTTACCGAGAAAGAAAAAAAATGTTATTTTAACTACAGGAATGTCTCAGGAATTCCCATTAGGCCTTAGCATTTGTGTAATGAGTTGGGCGGTTAAGCGTCCCTTGACCGTACCAGGAACTCTTGCATGGCTGAGGTGGGGAGCAGCACTGACCAAGCACTGACCAAGGACTCCTGTTGCTTTGAGGAGACAGAGATGTGGAACCAGGAACATCAGTCATCTCCTGACAGCCTTGGAGCATCCCTCATCTGGCTTTTGTTGTTCCTTGACAACCTTGGAGCCTTCCTTATCCGAATCTTAAGTCATTCCCTGACAGCCTTGGAGTCCTCCCTTATCTGAATTGTAGCTCATGTGAAACGGTACCAGTGCTATTGGAATTCCAGTCATTTGCTGATGATTGAAGCCAATCATCTCGTGAACCTATAAGCAGCGGTCCTAAGTGAGGCCGTTTAAGCTCTCCTGGACTGCAGTGGGCTGCGACCAGCATCTCCCTCTGAGGGGGATGCCTCTCAGAGCTCACAAACTCCCCAGTTCACGAAAATCAGAGGACTGTTGCTGAGAGCTGACAACGGGACCTGAACCAATACCCTTCGCTCCTTGAGGCTCGACCCTTTGCCTACTGAGAATAATGTAGAGACATTTGATGTGAATATTTTCACTGAACTCAAGGGGAATTTTTAACAGATATACCTTCTTTTGTTTTGTTTTATATATATATCTTAATGTCTGTGTACGTGTGTGTGAACTAACTCGAGTATCCTATGGCAATTATAGTATAAGTATTGCCTTTTCTAAATCTTATGATTCACTTCAAATTTTGAATGAACCTCAGACTGCTGTTTCACACATAATTCCTTTAGACATAAGCCATCAACTAAGTCTGAGACTGGGAGTGGATCCAGCTGCACCTAAGCTCCATCAGGAGTTAGAAAGCAAGGGCGTCTTCTCTGAACCTCGTGACTCAATGGGAGGGTCTTCCCTACCTTTTTACATCCCTTATTTCTGTGCAAATCATGAAAAAACAATTCTGACTTGATTTTTCCTTGTATGTTTCTCTCTTACCCTTTTGCATCTTCAGTCTCTGTAGAAATAATTCTGGTTTGATTCTAACTTGATTTCCTTTGTACATTTGTACGTGTATTAAGTAATAGAGTGACCCTTGGCATCACACTTTGTGAAGTCATGCTTTTTGCAAATTCTTATTAAACATTTTTGCTAATACCCTTGACGGTGATTCTTTAAGTGGTCCAAGCCACTCATTTCATGACACTAGAGAGCCCATCCTTTCCTGTAGTGGAAGAGAGAAGGCCATTTGGTGAAGGAATCTGTACAGCTTCTCTGCCTGGCTTTGGTGGCATGACATCACTGCAAAGGAAACATTTTTTTGGAAGTATGTGAGCCAGCTACTTCCCAAATATCTGGAAGCCCAAATATGTTGCATGTAAACATGCCTGTGACTGCAATCTAAAGCCCAGGGCAAATCCTATCAGCCTCAGCTGACTCCCTACAACTGATTGCAAATGTAGGTTTGACATCCTGCAAAGATGCCAGCAATATAGACTGTCATCTAAATTGGGCTTTAACTTTTACTTAAAGGCTGCTTTTCTACGTGCTTTATGCTAAACAAAGCCTTATATTATCATAACTCATAAATATTTAAAGTGGACATGATCCAAATTTTTGGTTCCCATTGTTTGTTCAGAAGTACCATGAGAAAGAGCATATTGAGATTGTGATGGAGCTGAAAAAGGGCATGGGAAAATGGTGTGAACTGAAGGATGATGAATAGCATATCTGTTCATTGTCTAGGAAGAGTCAGTATCAATAACAGTTGCTGGTTTAATTCCAGGAAGAGAGTAGTGACATAGATTTGTTCAGCATCTGTGGCACAGAGATACTACTACTACTCTATCTACTGTATTCGTGTATATCAAAAGAATTGATGGAGAAACGTGTTCCTCCCCAAGTTTTACAGGAGGAGAAGCAGAAGTGAAGTGACTTGGGCATGGCCATACTACATTAGGCCAGACTCAGGATTATTATTGAAGTTTTCACATACAAGAGTTGTATAGATGCCAGGGGGATCTTACTCTTTTTCACAAACCAAATAATGGTGCAATGCTAAAGAACATAAGAGAAGACCACAGTAACAATTTTTTCTCTGTTGCTTGAGGCCTTGGTATTGAAAAGATAATAATAATAAAAACCCATAACCCATCACAACAGCAGAATGTTTTCTGAAGAAAAATATCATGTAGTTTAACCAGAGTGTGTCAGTATCCCCCAGAGTTAATATAAAACTTCTGTAAAGAAAGGCAAAGAAATGTTCAGCAGGTGCACAAGAAGAAAAAGTCCCTTTGCTGTGTGTCAACAGCAATCTCAGAAACTCTAGTACTGATGATTCTGCACAAAATTCAGGTGATGACTGATAAGAGTAAAGCTGGCTGAGTGAGCAGAGGAGATGGCAGTGGATTAGCAACAAAAGAAGTCCAACAAGCACAAAGGCGGGTTAAAAGGAAATGCTGAGTCATGCACTAAGAGCAATTCTACAGCCCCATTAGCAATTAGAAGATATGGAAAAGCTCCTTGCTTTGTCAGGGTGGAAACACAGCCGTGCTAGACATCTGTACGGAGTTCTATATATTTTTGTTTTCAATGACTTAAACTCTGCTACACTGATTTTTATTTTCTACACATGATCTTTGGAACCCTTTGTTTGAATAATGTCCTGGCATAGATGACAGCCTTTCTTTTTAATAGGGAATGGCATCAGGGTTGTGTTGTTCTGCAAAATGATGGTAATGCAAATAGACCATTCATCTCCTTTCATAGTGAAATGTATTCTTTCATTCAGAGTATAACACTGAAGGATGACACGTGATGTAAAGGTATAGAAGAGACATGAGGTCTGTTTCTGTCCCTGTCACAGTCTTTCTGCATCACCTAGGAAGGTTTAATGTTAAAATTCTCAAGAACAGCATATCATGTAATTTATGGTCCTACTTGCTGTTTCCAGAACTGGAGCAGGGTATTTCAAGATCTGAAGTTGAATTTGTACTTTAAAGACATTCAGGGATTCAGTTCTGCATGTCTTATTTTCCCCGTTTGAAAATGGGAGATGTTACTTTTCCAAAGGCAATAACTGATTAATTGCTTAAAGATTAAGGAACAGAAATCACAAGCAACAAAATACAATGACTTTTTTCTAATATACATGGTTCTATACAATTAATACCTCTAATGTTTTGTATACCAAATGCAGACTGGTAGATTTCTTCCATGTAGTGAATGTTAATTATTATTATCTAAAAAAAACGTGTATTGATGTAAAGATAATCCAAAGATCCCTGCTATGAAAAAGTCTAATTCTTGCCTTGTTAACGTTCCCCAGAATTACCATCTCTAAAGTGTATTACTGTCTGAGGCAATAAAGACAGTCCTAACTCTGCCCTCTTTAGGATCAGAATCTTGCATGAAAAATGTAAGGTAAAAATTCCTGACTCTGATCCAATGGCTACTTCTTGACAGTCAAATTACTCCTCTTTCAGGGTCTATTTAGGCCTTTTTTCTAGAAAGGAATTTAAACAGAAGCACTTGTGAAACAACACAGAAAATCTTAGTCAGCTATATTTAATGAAAAAGGACCTGTTTGTACATTTCAATGAAACATCTGGAACTTAAAATGGGAATTCATATTTAAACACTCTAAATACAATAATGATACCTTCAACAGTGTCTCCTTAGCTAACATTTCTGTCAAGATGGTCCAATTTTACTAATCTTTTACTTTCAAGGTGTGAGTTTGCAGAAATAATACTTAACTATCAACTGGAAAGACTGTGTATAACTTTGGTAATAATGTCTTGCACTTGATTTATTAAGTGTGTAACAGCTTTGGAGCCTTGTAACTCAGAATAAGAATGGAGGAAGTCTAGAAAATAAGTCTGACATCATACCATTTACAAAAGTTTATGTACAGTATTTACTAAAGTACTGGCTGGTTTTGCATATATTTTTAAAAGGTCAAAAGATGTTTAAAATATGCCATGCACTCAAAAAAAAAATGCAGTCTGCTAATTTAACTTAAATTCAATACTTGTCAGCATAGTTATTTTACAGCTTCTTTGATTTCACATTCTGCTTCATATTAATTTGTCAGGTGAATGTAGTTCTCTTGGCTAGCATGTGTGCTAGCTATTAAATTAGTGCATACTGTTCCACATGCAGTTTTTCTCAGTGCCAGTACATGTTTTCAACTCCATTTTTGTGTTTGAGAGTTTTTAACAATGTTGGCAGAGCTCTCTATAAAATATTTAATCACTGAAAGTATCGAAATAAAATTGATTCTCTGTTGGGCTGTTATTAGCATTAGTGCTCCTGGGCTAAAAGGAGATGCTATGGGACATATTTTCACAGTGAGCTAGATGGCATTTTAATCTTGCAGTCACACTGAGTATAATTGGAGACAGGTGGCTAAAGCTCCACATTCTACTTCAAAAATGTAATGTTCTCTTCATTCAGATATGCCTAATAAAGTCTTAAATTCATCCTGTTACATTTTGCCAGCTGAACTTTGCAAAATGGAAGGCAACACACAGTGTAAAGCCTGTGTATTCATTTAGCTAAGCCCACATGGATTTCAGGTAGTTTAGGATCATACAATGCATGGCTACAGTATTATGTATCATAGATTTTAAGCCAGAAAACACCACAGTGGCCATCTATCCTAACCCCAGCTTTTTTCTGGCTACAGTATTTCAGCCATTTTTGCAGTGGAGAGATGATTACTTCATCCTGCAGAAGGAAAACTGATTCTGGGGAGGATGGTGTTTTGCTCAGAGACTTTTGTTTTACATTTTATAAAGTGGATAATTAAAATCGAAGCATGTATAAGACTATACATAAAAGGAATGTGAAACTTCAAATCTCTGGGATTTTAAACACCAAGAATGCTATTTTAGACAGATTACTCTATAGTGAAATCTGCATGATTTTGCATTAATAATGATTTTGCATTGATTTGTCAGGTGCAACATTATGTATCCAACACTGCTCCCTGGCAGACAGCAGGAATTACTGATCTGATCCAGGAAGGTGATTCTTATGTTCTTAACTAAAAAATGCCTTAAGACCAGACATCTGGGTGAAGAATGCTTCATGTCCTGTGGAGCAGCATCAAGAAACATTTTGAGGCAACATTTGCCAGTGTTTGGATTCTTTAACTGGATTTTTTTGAAATGATTTAACAAGGGAGACCATGTCCTGTACATTGTTGTCAGACTAATGCCATCTGTTTCTCATAGAAGCAATCACAGAGGTATAAAACCAGACTCAAATAATTTAAATCTGAAACATGTGAAAGATTATTTGCATTTTAAACTCCAGCGTATTCATTTTCAAAGACCTGCTTTCAGTAACCCAGCTTCCTGGACTAGACATGTCTAGTAACTAAGCATTTACCCAAGTCTGCTGAGACCTCTTCTAGAAGGAGATTGTAGAAAATGTTAGCAAACTTGCCTATAATTAAGCTGGCTGCAAAATGCACTGCAGGGATATAATTTTAAAGCAACATAAATGTATTGCTCCCACCTTTTATATCATAAACTATGATTTAAAGGACTTATCCTGAAGAAAAAAAGACAGGTTGAATTCCCTCTTCAGCCTTGAAGGGATTCAAACCCAGAATACTTCAGTCAATGGTAACAATCCTAACCAAAACCCTATTGTTTGGGTCAGGTGAGGACATTGGCAGAGCTGTATAGACAGGGTTATAGCCCAAGCCTTATGAACAAGGTCTGCATCGAGGTACAGGATGTGCTTGGAGTCTCCCGTTCTGGCTTTAGAAGGTCTGCAGTGTGAGTAAGGGGTAAGGCTGTATTCAAGAACAGTTGGTTAGTTCACAGCTGTCCTAATGCAATCTTAATGTCCCACTGTGCAGCAACACATTATTTTTTTTCCCGTGTCACACATATGAGTAATTCTTTTTGCTCTACAACTGACCATTTTTAGTGGGAGGGAGGCAGGATAACCCTCCCTGTTTTTTCATTCCAGAGTGACTTGAGGGAAGCCTACCCTTTAAAAGAGGCAGAGCTGTGTATTTCAGTTTTCTCAGGGCTGATGAAGGTATTGCACTTACCATTTTTCTTTTCATATGCTCAAAGAAATAATCAGTATATCTTCAAATCAGATAGCCAACACTTGACTTTCTAGCCCTTATGCCTCATTACTACCTGACAGAAGAGAACAGCTGTCAGTTTCTCACCAGTTCCCAGGGTTTTTTTAATGGCTGGAGTACCTTGGATAGTAATTTCGCAGTACCTCAGCCTTTATGAAAAGGGAGCCTGTGGGCACATCTGTATGACACAAAACATACTGCTGAATTCCTAGCAGAGTCCATGGCAAAACTGTGGCAATGGACTGAACTCATGTGCTTCCAGACAGTACTTTGTCACAGCTCAGGGGTGAGGAGGGACCAAGGAGCATCCAAAAAAGCAGACTGGATGCAGTTATCTTGTTTTGATAAGGAGGGAGTAAGCATAGCTGCTCGAATGCAAGCCTTTCTGTGCCAGTTAGACGAGGGGATAGAAGTGCTCCCTGTCCTGTTTTCCTGCTATAGAAATGCAGACTTCAGGGCAGTGCCTAGTTCAGGGCAACAGATTTTTTCATGGTGGCCAACATTCAGAATTCCAGGTATGTAATTTTTATTAGTCTATGTCCTTTGGTACATCTAGCACAAGTTCAGCCCAGTGAACAGGTAGGTTCCATGAAGTGAGGGTGAGCTTGCATTGTGCCTGTAAGGCCTTGTGCCTTCACGTATTATGCTGTTGACAAAAATCTTTGCTCAAGTTCTTTTATGCTGAGAAATGATGATTAGCACCAATTATATGAAATTGGTGGATTCATGTTGATTAAAGCACTGCTCAGTATATCTCTAACGAAAGCCTGCTTCAGCAAATTGACTAAAGCAATCTTTTCAAGCTTCCTAAGGATTTACATAGAAAAAACAAACAAACAAAAACCAATTAGGTTTAACCCTCACTGGAAGCTCTTTTATCTAAAAACTTGCTTACTGGCAGCAAGTAATCTATGCAGTAATAAACACATAGATAGTTCCTTACTAAATTTATTTCAGGGCTGTTTGCGAATACTCAATTTATCAGTTCCATAAGGACTCAACACTTTCATAAAATATGCACACATAAAATTTCTAAGGAAGACATATGATTTTTGGCTTCAGAGAGGTCAAAACTGAGTCTAAGTAGTTGCTAATGTTTTCTTTTTTAATGAAAAATGCCTTTTTTTTTTTTCAACTTGGAAATTAAAGAGAAAATTAAAACTTGCTTTCATGTGGAAAAAAATCCCTATGCGTTTTATCTCCTAGACAAACTAAACATGATCATGACAGTCTTCGGAGCTCTAGAATAGACAGAGCAGCAATTTATAGCTAATCTGCCAGCCACCAAGTACTTCACACAGAGATGCTAGAAGATCTGCCTACATATTCCTGTGCTACCTATGGAGTGGGCACTAGTGTCCTGCACTTGGCAAAACCAACAGGCAATGAGATGGATCACACAGTTGAAGAAGATCTTAAGATCTCCTTTAGAAAAGGAATTCTGCTCCCACTGATTTGTATTGTTTAATTCAGATAGCATATTTTGATTTTACCATTTGATTTAAAAGTTTACATCACTGAGATATATAAATAGAATATTTTATATGAAAAATAAATCAAGATGTCATTTTTTCATCTCAAAAACCAATAACCATGGGTTTCAAAGCTAAACAAGAGATGAAAATTTGTAACTTTTGTTTCCTTGTCAAATGTTGAAATAAACATATTGCATCAAAACACATCCCCATTTGAAATCTGACAGGAGTGTATTTGATTAAAGAAATGCTACAGCAAATAAATACTCATTTAGATCTTGGCATCTAGCTCATTTAAGTGCTCAGATCTAGTTGAAACTGTAGTGGTATAAACTGCCCATCTTCCTTCAACTACATCAATCATAAAATAAAAACAATTCACTATGTCCCATTAGGAATAGAATGTTTATAGAAAGCTGATTTTTCTTCATCTTTTCTATTTTATACTTCTTAAAGATCAGGAAGGACATATTCTTTCCTTTTGGAAAAATAAAAATAAAGGGAGAGCTTCCTGCTCAAACCTTATGCTTAACATAGGAAAACTTCTTTCAAAGTACAGATGCACAGCAGCAAATACAGTGAAAATACTGTCCTTGTTCTGAACTTTATTAAATTATATTTCAATATTCTAAACCACTGATGTTGTCTTCAATCTAACTATTCATGTGAGAATATAAATCCAAAGTAAAATCCTTTTGTGATCCTAGGTCCTAAATTCCTATTCTCTCCTAAGAATGTACATAAGTTCCTACCCATAAAACACATGGATAACCTTGACCACTGTCCTTATAATGACCTTAGTGTCTTCCATTTAAGGTTAAGAAATTCAATTACCACTGATCTACATATTCTAATTTTGTAGTGCTATAGGATGCATAGGATGCAATAGTATTACTACCCTACCACCACTACCCAAAATTAGGAAAATAAGGTATGGAGAACTTATAGGATTGGCTAACAGAACTCAGAGCTTATGATTTTCAGTTATGGGTTTTAAATTATCCATGAGTTCTCATTCAATGAGTTTCAAGTGCCAATTCAGTTTTGATAAATAAACCATTAGCCCACCTATATTTTGTGAACCTAACAGACTTTATAACAGGCTATGTGAACAATGTTTTCTGCACAAATGTTCCTGATATCCATGCTATTCATATGAGGCATAGTGGCTAACAGAGTTAGGAATGATGCTATCTAAAGAGGCTTTATTATGTTTATACTTATTAGAAATTTGCAGTCAGTGATGCTATCTTAAGAGGCTTAATTATGTTTATATTCATTAGAATTTTGCAAAACTAGCTCTTCTCCAGTTACTAGCAATTTACAACTTTTATTATTATTTTTCATCTAGTGGTCTGCCTCACCAAGGTCAAAGCCCTTGCAGAGTCATACTGTTTAGCCAGTTCTCCAGAGGTGTCACTAGATGACCATTTGGATAAGTCAAGTCCTATAGTCCAGAGGGAAACATAGCCAATTTTTTTACCCCTGAGCTTTCCTCATAAGTGCAAATAATACTGTTCTATTGCTAACATTGCTTAGATGTGAATAGCTTCTATAGATAATATTTTAATCTTCAATGCTGATAATAAATAAACAGAACATTATACTGCACACAATGTTGTTACACATTGCTGCAAATTTCTTCATAATTGCTGATTATTTTTATGGTGCTACATAATTGTACTTCAGAACATAACTTTCACCTAAAAGTCTGAAACGCTAAGATTCTGTAACAACTTCAGTGTGTGCCATCTCTTCAGTAATCCCTTTCTCACTCCCACTTCTGATGTGATAACACCTGTGCCAGTTACAGAAACTGTTCAAAGGAACAGCAATATCAGAGAGATGGTTTTGGTTTATTACCTGGAAAAAAACCCAGGGAGTTATGCAACCCATTAACTTTCCTCAGGACATCAGTGATTATTTTGTCTTCATTTCGGGGACAGCTATGCTGACTACAAGGATAGCAGTCGTAATTTTTCACAGTGTACTTTAATTTGCAGTAGCTGAGAAAGAAAAGTAAAAGGAAGAAAGATTAAAAGAAGAAAGGAAAGTTTTTACAATCTCTCAAAATTTTAACTTTCTGTGTTCTGACTGTCTTTAGCCAGAACTAGCATTGTCTCAGCTAAACATTGGGAAGAAACTCCAGGTTCATATATTCATTTGTTAGGAGAAGATGGTAGGAAAACTAGCTGTCATAGCTGAAAAATCCAGGGATCCAAAATAAAGAGTATGGGTTTTTTTCAGTGCTTTGATTTATAGTAAAGCCGCCTCCTTTGCCAAGTACCAAAATTCCTGGTATCAGAATCCTCATCTGTCTAATGGGTATTAATAACAAATTACATAATATTATTAAAAAAGATCACATCTGGGGCCTTTCAGAGAAAAAAGCCTCAACTCTTTCCTATGGAACTGGAGTTTCTCTATTGAAATACCTAAGCAGGCCTACAGTACAAGTAATATAAATTGAGTTTAATATTGGATAAACACCCAGGGCTGAGGGACTGGGAGCAGTTAGCTGTGATCCCTGGAAGAGGTAGTTTAAGCTTAAGGTGCAATAAAAGACAATACGTATTATTATGAGCTTTTTCTACATTCAAAGTTTCTAAGGAAGTCTCTCTGACCAATGCATTATTTTGATACAGAATAATTATACTGACAAAGATAGAGCCTTCAGTGAATGTAATCAAATTATCCAGAAAAAGGTGGAGTTGCAGCTGGCCCTTCCGCCATGATACACAATGGAACTTGTGATGATCTTGTATTGCAGGAGGAACATCCCTCCCGCAACACTAGCCAAAGAATTGAACAAAAATTAAAAGTCAAAGCTCTATATTAATTATTAATATGTCCAATAATAGAATACTTTGGGGGATGTCAGCTGCAATAGAACATCAAAACTCACACCGAGTACTACTTATGGTGAATTATTCAACAGATTTTAGTCAAAGGCATGGTCAGAAGGTCAAAGGTCAACTGATGTCACAGGGTTCACAGACTGTTTAGGCTGAGTTCTCAAAACCTGGGATATTTACACAAAACTCAGGAAAAACTATAGCCTGTGCATTTAGTTTACAAGCTATAAATTTAGTGCCATAGTCTGTCCAGACAGCCTTTTTCCTTAGGATGTGAGCAATTCTCTTCAAGATGCAACAAATGCAGAAACTAATGCTAAAAAGAGAAATGTATTTTGAACATCAAAGAAAGTTAGAGCTCCAGTCAAGGAAACTCAGAGAAAGTAAGTTGATCAGAACTAGTTCTACAGCCTCTGAGCAAAGTACAGTTTACCCTAAATTACCCCCAAATAATTTCATAATGGTAATAAGCAATTCTGATGTGACTTCAATGCAGTCTGTACTCCCTAGGCATATAGTTCTAGTTTTATCAAATTAAAGCAATGCATTTTCTTAATTATATTTCATTAACTATTTTTAAAAAATATAGCTCTTGCATGGTGATACAAACTATACATTTGGTGTAATTGTATATAGCCTGTGCTAACAAAGAGTTCAAGTGTAAAAACAAAATTTAGTTAGTAAAACATAAAGCAAAGTGAAAAAAAGATAATGCCTCATTACCAAAAATGCTAATAATGTGTATGCAACAATATAATTTACTTCCAAACCCCATAATTCAGCCACATCCACAGCTAGGTTTGAGAGTTGCATTTTTTATGTATAAAGCAGTTCTGCTAAAACAATATCTAAAGGAGTAAAGCTAAAATAAGAGACCAACAAATATTAAACCAGATTTCCATTGCTGGCATTCGCAAGAAGTTGCAGAGATTCCCCCCCTGGGGCTCTTCATTTACAGAACAGGAAATACCTATCCTAAACCAAAGAATCGTCAGAAGAAGTTTTAAACCAAACTGGAAAAAGACAAATCACCAGCACCTGCTCATGCGGGAGTTCTCACTGACACAGCAACTGCTTGAACCAGCTGCCCCGGAACCTGCGCCCCACGCCCGCAGCCCAGGACCCCTGTCAGCCCCGAGGCCGCCAGCCCCTGCCCCAGCTGGGCCGGTCTCCAGCTCCCCACAGCCCAGCCCTGCCCGGCCGTGGGCCCCGCCGTGGGCCACACTCGGCCGCGCCCGCCCGCGGGCCCGCATCCCGGTCCATCCCCAGGGAGGCGGCTGACGGCCGGGGCTGGGGCTGCCACTGGCCCCCCGCTCCCGGGTGGAGGTGGGCCGCGCCTCGGCTGCCAGGCCCTGCTGCGCCGGGGGAGCCCTGGTGGCTCCCGGCCGCGGGGAGCCGCAGGCCTGTGGCGTACGGTGACGGCTGTGACTGCCAGCGTGACCCCCACCGCACGCAGCCTAGTCTCGGCCTGTAGCAGAGAGCGGGGCTACAGTGGCGTGACGCAGGTGTTGCAATATCGAACAAATACCTTATTATCCCTCCCCCCGTTTTTGCTGCCTGCTACCGTTCGCACGGCTGCTGCGCCAAGCGCCATTCCAGTACAGTCTTGTTGGCGTGTGTTCAATCTGCTCTTAACGTGTTGCTCTTTTTTAACGTAGACCGAGCTCCCGAACGCGATCGCATCACCCTGCCCCAGCCAGGCCTGCATGTGAAAGTCGGAACAGCCTGTTCGGAAGAGCGAGAAATACTGAAATCTTGCGTCTTGTCACCTGGTGCCACAAGTTCCTGAGGAGAGCTGTGAAAAGGTCTGGGTTTACGAGATAGCCAGAGGTTGATGCAGAAGGTGGAGATAGTAGGTCAGAGCCAATCCCTCCTTAAAAATAAGATACAGTTTTAGAAAACACCTCTTAGCAACTTGAAGTGTCATCCTGCAGGCTGTGGCTGGGTAAGCATTTACTTTGTGAACCTATACCCAATCTTTAAGGTAAAATTAATCTCTTCAGACATTTTCCAAGTGTAAAACAGAAAAATATGAAAAGCACAGTAGATCAAAGGTGCTAAGAATATCATGGAGCATTAGAAAACTTAAATCTGCCAATGGACCAAAATGTGGCCTGACTAAAGACAGAAATAAGAAAAAAGAATATTTGCTATTTTTATTAATAAGCTAGATCAAATAAAGTCTTTGTGCAACTGAAATAAAATTGGTTTCCACAGACCCATCTGATACCAGGAGAAATCAGATAGTGAAAACCCTCATGGCAGTTTTCTACACTCATTTGAGCAGAACACAGCAGCTGTGTTATCAAATTTATCATCTGGCGACCTATAATATATTCAGATTTCTGAAGTAAGTGTGCACCTCTCCATTAAATTAAATTAAATGTTTGCTTGATCGTAAATTCATGAAGATAGCAATTAGAGGTCAGTGGGTGAGATAATTAAAGGTATTCTTGGTTGCCACATTTATTTTTGAGGGAAGAAAGTAGTTTTATAAATATAGCAGCAGAGGACATGGTTTTGGACTTTAATGAGAAGAGAAACAACCTTTAGCTTTACATGCCTCTTGAGTAGAAAGTAGATGGTAACTGATTCATATTAATTTATACAGCTTTGGTTAGCTGCAGAAAACTGCATCATGCAAAACTACCTGTTATATTTATAGTGACACAAGGGAGCAGAGGTTTAGAGGTGGCTACTTCTCTAAAGAGTAAACTCCTCAGGCAGCAAATACGCTGCCATCAGAAGTTGCAAACTCCAGCCTTCCCCTGCTAATTGCTGTTGCCCTCTCCTCCTCCTCACTGCCCCCTTTGCCTCCTGTTGCTACCGCTGTTGGCCTGAGAGCTGAACTGTTTGTATCAGCATGCCTTTAAGTGCTTCAGTCAAAAGAGGCTTAAAAAATAAACAGGTCTTTGCTGGTTCAGCTTATTTTGACTGCAGCAGTGTAGGAACCATTCACAGGATCAGAAGGAGGTGACTTCCACAGGGTCTGGGTGAAGGCAGTAACTCGTTAAGCTGCTGGCACTAATTGGGAGTCTTCCCTTGGCAGGCATTCTCAAGGACTCACTCCTCTAAGCCTGAAGTCTCTTTTATGAAGCATGGTTCAGACACATGAGAGCTTTTATTTCCCTCCTTCACTTTTTTTTTTTTACATGAGGTAAGAAATTTAAAAACTAGTTTGTTTTTGCCCCAAAAATTCCCAGAAAAAAAAATTGTTCATTGCAAATTACCTGTGTGAAAACATGCAGTGTCCACCAGCTCTGCTTTTGTAAATCAGGATTATTTTCTATAAATAAAGTGGACGTTTCGATAACTAAATCCAGGATAATACGATAAAACTGGCACTAAGCATAATGCTATAGTCTCAGAGCTTTCTTACATGCGATTTCATGTTAGCAATATACTCCATCCTAAAATCCATAGGAAAGATAAGTATTAATTTTTACTAAAGAATTAAACGAATCTGAGAATACACAAGATTTTATTTTTCTCCTACATCATTACAGTAGATGCTACAGAATTATCAGGAAGCACTAAGTACATCAATATCCAGCCACTTGTTTACTAAAACCTAGTAACTTGAGTGATGTGACTCTTCACGGGTTCACGGAGCTGCAAGAGAAAAATTACAGTTATGGAAGTGCGATTTTTATTTCTTCCACATAAATCAAACAGGACTGATTTCAACCCTGCCATCTTGTAACTCCTCTGGCTTGGGGGAAACTACAGACAATTCAAACATAGAAAAAAAAGGAGAAACATGAACCAGGTTAACAGACTTTATGTAATGCAGGCAAAAGGAGAAGCAGGAAAGAAACAGAAAGAATAAATACAAAGATTTTTAGATGTCTTCATTTTTTTTTGTTTGATAATATGTGTTATGAAATATAGGAGTGAAAAGGAATATATGGAAGAAAGGAGTGGGAGGAGGAGAATTTCTTACATGGCTGATTGATAGAGGCATCTTTCAGTATAATTCTCACACTCTATGCTGGAGACAAGAGGTATCCTTCTAAATGCACTCTGTTCTGTAAATAATTTCCTGATCCACACCACTTTCATTCTTTCCATAAAGTACACTTAATGTAGAAAAAAATAGTCTCAGACACGCTGGCCTTAATTTGATGAATTTCAGTATGTATTTAGGCTTCTGACTCAAAACACGTCCTTCAATGATTTCCTGATTAGGGATATTACCTGGATGGAGCCCTGGTGAGTCTTTCTCTTTCTCAGTCAAGCACGTGTGGCAGTTGTATGCTGGCCTCGTTTCCCCGAATGGTGCATCAGTATGTCCCTTTGGGCTGTTATGCTGTTGGAAAGCATGCGTGTCCGCCTAAGGTTCCTCCACATTAATGAGGTATTGAAGGGAAGCACATAGCAACGTACAGGGTCATTTATGCAAGAAGTTTTGCAGGGAGTCATAGGGGAGGACAATCATCTATCCAAATTAAGGCTCTATAATGTGGATATCTTCAGGCAGCAGAGAAAGGAAAGATGACTATCTCAGGGTCAGGAATCACCTTTTAAAGAGGACTTCCTCACATGTGGTCATCAATACTGCAGTGTCACAAATTACATGGTATGGGTTCAGGAATGAGTTGCCTCTCATCTAACTTCAGACATCTACTGGATTTGATGAATCACTATCAGAAATGTCTGTTTCTCTCCACTGACTTTAAAGGTAAATCTGTTTGGACTTCAATATGCAATAGGAGATGTTTATTTGTTGATAGGACCTTTATTGGTTTTTATGGGTTAACTGGTGATTTGAAGACTGAAAAGGGTAACTAAAACTGAGTTAAACAGTGTATTGGGTTTGCATGACAAGGTTTTAGTAGCAGGGGGGCTACAGGGGTGGCTTCTGTGAGAAGCTGCTGGAAGCTTCCCCCTTGTCCAACAGAGCCAACACCAGCCGGCTCCAAGATGGACCCACCGCTGGCCAAGGTCGAGCCCATCAGAGACGGTGACAGTGTCTCTGGGAGAACAGGTTTAAGAAGGGGAAAAAAGCCCTTGTGCAACTGCAATTGCAGCCAGAGAGAGAAGTGAGAACATGTGGGAGAACCAGCCCTGCAGACCCCCAGGTCAGTGCAGAAGGAGCTGGAGGACGTGCTCCAGGCACCGGAGCAGAGATTTCCCTGCAGCCCGTGGGGAAGACCATGGTGAGGCAGGCTGTCCCCCTGCAGCCCAGGGAGGTCCACGGGGGAGCAGATCTCCATCTGCAGGCCGGGGAGGACCCCACGCCAGAGCAAGGGGATGCCCGAAGGAGGCTGTGACCCCGTGGGAAGCCCGCGCTGGAGCAGGTTTGCTGGCAGGACTGGTGACCCTGCGGGGGACCCACGCTGGAGCAGTGTGCTCCTGAAGGACTGCATCCTGTGGAAAGGACCCACATTGGAGAAGTTCATGGAGGACTGTCTCCCATGGGAGGGACCCCCCGGTGGAGCAGGGGAGGAGTGAGGAGTCCTCCCCCTGAGGAGGAAGGAGTGGAAGAGACAACGTGTGAGGAACTGACCCCAACCCCCATTCCCCGTCCCCCTGCACCGCTGGGGGCAGGAGGGAGAGAGAACCAGGAGCGGAGTTGAGCCTGGGAAGAAGGGAGGGGTGGGGGAAGGTGTTTTAAGATTTTGTTTTTATTTCTCATTATCCTACTCTGATTCGATTGGCAATAAATTATTTTTTCCCAAGTCGAGTCTGTTTTGCCTGTGACAGTAATTGGTGAGCGATCTCTCCCTGTCCTTATCTTGACCCAGGAGCCTTTTGTTACATTTTCTCTCCCCGTCCAGCTGAGGAGGGGAGTGATAGAGCGGCTTTGGTGGGCAGCTGGCCTCCAGCCAGGGTCAGCCCACCACAAACAGAAAAAAATAACCCAGTAATCCTGGACCATCAATTTGAATGATTTATCAGTCAGGACCCTCTCCTTTTCTCTCTCAAATACGCACAGGCACTTTACTTTAAAAAAAACAAACCAAAATGGGGGTCCTGCTTTCAAGTGTAGTAGCTGGTAGGGGAGGTGAGGAGGGAGATGGACATTTTAAGTTGTTCCATTTCCTCCATATTTACAGCACACTCAAATTGCAAAGATTAATCTTTAAATTTTCAAAATTTTTGTTTTTCTGAAGGCAAAATGCAACATTAAAATGCACATTTAGAATAAATGAACCAAATAGCCTGTAGACCTACTACGGACCTTATAAATGATTAGTTTTGCTGGATTTCAAAGCACTGCCTTTCAGTTTATTGAAATGCTAATGAAATTTTGATTATAATATAAAATATCATTCTTTCTTCTAAAACATTAACGCCATTTCAGAGATTAATGTTGCAACCAGAATGCTTCTTTTTTCATTAACCTACCAGTTCACTGCTGAATTTACTTATAAATCTCCCCTTTCAACCAGTTTATATTTCATTGCTCCACTGAGTTTAAATTCTATCTAAAATTTTATGACAGGAGAAGTATATTGCTGCAATTAAAATACCAATAAAACAACCCATAGCACCATTTTCACTATCATTTATACCATGCTGGCAAGATACAAGGATTAAAGTGAACATGGGCCCTTTTACGATTTAACTGTGCACAGGGAGAATCCAGCCACAGTTTGGACAGAAAGATTTGATAACATTAATCAACACAACTAGAACCAAAAGCAAAGTGGATACCGAATCCCATTAATAACAAAATTAATTTTCACTAATACAGTACCCTTTTTTCCCCCCTTTCCTGTCACTGGTAGGCCACGTACTGAGGATTAGTTTGGTTGCCATATCTGTATCGCCTCTTGCTTTGCAGTCACCATCGCAGCATCTAAGTTCCTGCCAGTTGTTCTTTTAGCAATCTAACTACTGTTTGCCACATATTTTTCTCTCATGCTCTCTATAGGCAGAAAAAATGGAGCTGAAAGTGTGCTTTATTCTAGGAAATTGAACTTTTCAACAAAGGAGATGATATTCTTTCCTGTGCTCGGTGCTTAATTTTGATGCAGATTGCAGCTTTCAGAGTTATTACCTGCTATAAATCCTACCTTAGAGTTGGCAATGTCAATACAGGTTGATAAAGGTTTTAGCTGTCTTGCATATCCTCAGAATGGGCTTGGGGAAAAAAACATCACATTTTGTTAAATATTTTTCAGTGTTTTCTTCCCTCTGGAGAGGTCTGACTTCTTACTTGCTCTGTCTCTTAATGTAGTGAAAACTGCTTGAAAACCCAGGCGATCTATTGATACTTGATCATTCCCCTCTCCACCTTCCTGATCAACAGCTAATTTGAGACATACATGCACACAACTGAATATCCTGATTAGTTCAATCTGTTCTAGATGTAGTAAAGCTCACAATAATGTCAGTAAAACCTCAGTAGTGAAATGGAAGGGTTATATTTATAGAATGCAAAGCACCTTTGCAATATCTAGTGTATCCACAATGTGTCTCAGATTTTGAGTTTAAGATTTTCCGACATGTATTAATGAATAGGTAAATATTACCCTGATATCACTCAGTTTGAAGTCTGGAAATAACTGTGTCTGTGGGATGTGTTGGGAAGGTAAAGGATATTTGACGGAGTGATATTCTTTTTTTTCCAAGTGAGGAAATTGAAAGGTTTTGAATTAAGAGAATATGTTTTTCAATTGCATTAAGTCTAATATTCTACCTTTTAAATTCCTGGTGGATAGGGCTCTTCATCTAATCCTGGTAATTTACAGTTCATGATAATGCAAAATTCTAACAGGATTCATGTTTTAGCAACAGAAAGAGTAATTTTTAATTAACATTTTTGTTCAAAGCTTTTTCTTTATAACTACCAATGAGTGGTGCACTAATGCACCAAATTTGCCCTTCATGAACTTTCAAGGTTCTGATTTAGGTTTATGCAAAAGTGTTGAAACTCCCACTAATCTGAGAGAATAACAAGTCATTTTGCTGCTAACAACTGTAGGAACTTATTTATGTCACTATTATCTGGGAGAGAGATCATATTGCCAAGGTTAAGTGTTAAGGCATGGAGTTATTGCAGAGAGCATTATCAACTTACTTTTTAAATGTAAATCTTTCTTCTGGGCAAGGTGAATTACTGTGCAGCTTTTAATTCTCATTTATTTCAAAATACCTTGAATGTATGTGAGCATTCTGTGGTATTTTTCCTTCATCTTCCCTTCTATCCCTCATTCTTAGGTGCTTGCACTGCTGTATTCTCAATCATGACTTCTACCTTGCTTCCAGAAAAGTTTTATTCCGCAATTTTGCATTTCGTAGGACTGCTTGGCTATCTGAAACTGGGCACATAGATGTTTGTGTTGGCAGCCCAAATAACCAAGGGATACATGGGAATGAAAGAAAAAGGAATCCTGCCTTGGTCTGTAGTGTGGTGATGGACCTGCTCTATACTTCCAGCGCAGCATGCCCCGCAGCTGCTTTGTGCTCCATGAACAGCGATTAAGGGCCTAAAGGAATTGTGACCCTACTTGCACATTATTCCATCAGCTTTTATGGCCTCTCTGCCCTGTTACTGCATTCAGACAACAAACCTGTAGTCTGGCACTGCTATTTACTGCACATAAGTGATGTTCCTGATTCTATATAACACACATATTACTCTCCCTTCCACCTTGCTTAGTCCTGTCCCAAAACATTATCCTAAGGACAAGTCATGTGAACTACTGAGGTTTTCACCATGCTAATTAGATCCTAGAGAATATGTAACTGTGTCTTTTGAATTAGCCTCTATGATTTTGCTATACTAATAGCTAAGCCAGTTTTGAAACCAGAGAAGAAAACTGCAGATCAAGACAAATTAGGAAAGGCAGCAGATAAATGGGCAAATTAGGCTGGGTTATTAGAGGCCTGATAACATAATTTTGAAGAGTTTCAAAATCTTAATTTCATGAAGTGGGAAATGGTGATGAGAGAATCTGATAGCATGCTGAAGTTTGAGGGAAAAAAAATCTGGCAGATGTTTAATAACCCACCCTAAAATCTACTAACTTAGAGTGATCAACAGTTATAGTTTTGCAGGAGATACATTAAAACTCTGAGTAAAATGTAGAGCAAATGAATTCTGAGGAGAGAAACAGAAAATCAGTAACATGTGGCCTTTACTTTTGAGTGATGAAGTAGAAGAAATTTGCACTAAACTCAGCAACTCTTCCCAGACAACAGAAGTGCATGTAAGTAGATAAGTAGATTAAAGGAATAGAATTGCTTTACATGGATCCTTCTAAACTGCTAAGTATGTACACTATAAAGCTATATGGAGTTCTTCTCTCAATTAAAGCTCAAGTAGTAGACTGTCAGCAGCACACCACTTTCTGACATATTGCTATTACTTTTTTTAATTGATAGATATCTGTCAATAAGTTCATTCCAAGAGCACTTTCTGCAATGTCACTAGCAAGTGTGTCAGTTTTCTGTCAATGGTGTAACTGCAGAAATGGCATACACTTGTTAATTCTGGCAGCACTGCACATGCCGGGAGTATCAGGAACATATGATCCCATCTGGTCCCCCAGTTAAGCAGAAATGGTATAAGACAATACTCTGATGACAGATAAAGAATTTAGAGCCTTCAACGCAGTGGTATGAGCTGCTTAGATGATATTCTTTTTTTGGAGTCAATAACAGATGTGCAATGAAATAGTGGGGTTTATTCTGCCTGGTCAATCTGTGCACAAAATATCCCTCTGCAGTCTTGTTTCAGAGACCTAGTGATGGAGACACCCTCATTTTTTTAATCCCCACCCTGGTTGCAGCATGAAAAAGCACGATGAATTTAAAACAAAAATGGAGAGCCATCACAAGAAATATCTGCAGAGGCAGAAGTTCTTTCACACAGGCTGCCTCTCAGGTCTTTTGCTCTGCAACAGCTTGTGTTATTCATCTAAGTAACAAACACACGGACGGTCAGGTCCTGAGTGACCATTAGAACCACATGAATATCTCCTCATTGCTTCAATGCTTGTTCATTGCCAACATCCTTGGCAATGAAATGTACAGATTCACTAAGTTTTAATCATGCTCTTCTCAGAAATGGAAAGGAACAGTACCTTCAGTTTGAGGTGAGCTAGCTTTCAGTTGCTATGACCTCCCTACCTATAACTGCTTAGCATTTCCTTGCTAGGTGGGGTTAAAATTGTATTTAAGATTGAGCCAGTGGAGCTGAGGCTACACCTTGTGGAAGCAGACTAATAATATATGGTATTTAGTGATATATTGTGATCATACGGTTATATGAATCCTCCTGGGGTCCCTCTCATCCCAGTGTGTCGGCAGGGAGGCTGCAGCAGGTCTGTGTTCTCCATGTGCCAGCAGTGAGGTTGAGCCTGTATTCCCAGCTGGTGCCTGTGCACACACGCATGTGTGCGCACACACATACACACACACATGCACACACGGCCAAACACACAGACCAGCATAGAGGGAGATCAGCGCCTTTATCAGCACTCACATAAGCACCCACAGCACTCACAGACGTGAACATCATAGATGGCCTCATCCCATTCCGCCCCCCAGGGCGGTTGGGATTGGAGGCAGGATATATGCACACCCTCACTCTTGATTCACAAACACACATCTGTGGGTTCCGTGAATACCGACACAGATTTTAAATCCATCCAATGTCTGTGGCCCTTTCCCACACACAGATTGAGGCTTTGGGTGTTTCCTTATACAGATCTCTTCCTACTCACTGGCTGCTCCAACCTGAAGTTCATGAGCATTTTGCACACACACAGACTCATGGAGTGACCCACACAGATAATAGAATGGATTTAAAAGAAGTTATAACAGGCAGTGGTAGTCAACCTCTAGGTTTGCCAGGCTTTTGCCTACTTGCCCTTTTTATTCCTTTTTTTCTCCCTGACCCAACTTGATCTCTCCCTTCCCCTACTTGTGATCCTTCCTCTAAATGTTTTGCACATTCTCACAGTCCCCTGAAGACACCCTGTAGTTTTATACCATCTTCAAATTCCCTTCTCAAAATCCTTTGCTGCCTGCATCCCGAAATAAGTCCTGTACCCCTTTGGAAAATAATCCCCCTTAGCTTGTATGGCATTTCAGGAATAGAACTTTCCTTGAGTCACCTTGGCAGGTGGGACAAGGGACAATGATCTAAATGTTCTTCTTGACAATCTTAAGAGTAGCTGACAGTGTGCTCCATATTCACTGGTCAGGTTACTTGTTGGGTGCCTTGGCCTGTCATAGTTCCTTGGATGCTTGCTGAGTCTTTGTTTTCACTGTGATTAGCTTTTTAATCACATAACCTAATAAAAACAAGTAGTCTCATCTGTCATCACATAACTATAATGAAATATACAATATATATATAGTATTCTTACAAGGAATGAAAATAAACTGTTATCAACATGAGGAGCATTCTGTTTACTACTTTTCATGCACATTTTTCCAGAATTCTTTGTCTTAAAATGTTGAGGATATTTTGAATATCTTGTCCATGTGAAAGTCTTTGTCAGTGTGGAAAGATATTCCGATAATCATTATTTTTATTCCTGGTCTCTTCAAAATCTTCAGAAATAGCAATTACAAAACTCATACATTTTCACTTTTGAGTTTAATTTGTATTAATTTTATTTATCAATGAAATCTCCTATATGATTTCATTCTTTTTATAATCACAATGCACATAAAATGCATCTATGTCTGTAAATTACTTATAACTTCTCTGCATCAAAGAAGACAGAATGATAGAATCAAAATGAATTTCTCCCACCCCCCAAAATTACAAAAATAAAATTGTTCATGCCTTTTCTAAAATTTTACATAAGTCTGCTGAAACACAATACAAATACAAGACTGTGACTGCACAAGTTCAATACATAAAGGGTGGATTAATATATGAATTTAGAGAGTAAGCAGAAGATAGCAGGACAGATAACTGCCATATATCAAAACACTCTTCTCATGACTACTGTACATCATCTCAAAGCTCTCTTTCCCTTACACACTGATTATGCAATAACACCAAACTTTGGTAAGGATGGAAAAGCAGGCTTATTTTATCTTGCAAGCCTGACAAATCAGTCAACTTGTTTTTAAGAGAGTCTTAATTCAAAAATCCTCCAGCACATGTTTTTTTTAATTTATGCAGTGCTTCAGGATTCAGAGACAGAAAAAAGACTGCAGTGTGATCCCCAGTGAATAACTGATAAGCTCACATGCATTTAGGTCAATGAAAGCTCTGTAGAATTTATGCTGGCATAAACAAAGTTGACTAAATTTGGCTGAGTCATCACTTCATTAGGTATTCCTTTTTATTCCTACACCAGATATAAATGAACACAGGCATTGTAAAAATTATTTCCTTCTTTTCATAGACACACCTTCTGAATTTCATGCTTAATATTTTTGTGTGATACAACTGTTGTGGTTTCCACTGTGTAGGTACAGTCTTTAGAGGCTTAGGGGGAAAAAAAAAGGGTTATAGCAACATTCTTCTTAAAAGGAAAAGATTTCATCTACAAGGTGATATCTAAATGATGCCCTTTATACTTTTGATCAGCATCAGACTTCAATGGCAGAATTCAGTTCAAAATTAAAATGTCTAAATTTAGTTCTGTATGTATAGGTGACTGTAGGTATGCCACATATCTAAATCCCCATGGAGTCAATGGATATATAATTACTACAATCAGTGTAACTTAGAACTCTGCTAGAAGTTGACCCTAAAGTAAATACCTAGGTCTTTGATTCAATTGCCCATGTATAGGCACTTAATTTTGTATGACATGCTCTAGAACAACCAAGACATTCTTGTGAGGCTGGTGGATCCATTACAGGACACTTGTATCCTTTGGGATGAGCAACTGACAGAGACTATGCCTTAGAGTATCTCAAATTCCACTAAACACTCATGTGTGGGCAACTGAACAAAGGCTCAGATCTCTTTTGACTGCAGTGGTTACCATGTCTGTAGACAGCGATATGTGGAGAGCTGTATTTAGTTCTCTGATTTCTGAATTGAATCCTTCACTGATTACAGTGAGTAATGCAGTGACTTCTTCCTACAGGACTTCCTATAAAGTGGTCTGGTCCATTTATTTGTGGTATTTTGGATTGTACACAAATAGTGGAATTCAATATAGTTAGGGCTCACCATCAAATCTACTGTTTGTGAAACTCGATTCACAGAGTTATCTTGAGTTTTTCAGCTGCCATTTTCAACTCCTGTATCTATAACTTAGATTCACAAATCCCTTTCAGCTACCATTCAATTCTAGAAGCAGCAGCAGGTCTCCAGTTTTCAAAATATTACATGGAAGCCATATAAACACCTTGCTTTTGATGGTGTACATCAGCTTCATGCCTACCTCTTCAAAATTGCAAACATCAGTATTTTTTCAGCCCAAATCTGCTGACAGACTCAGTGCAGAAAGGCTCTCAGAGCATTCATGGCTAACAGGCTCCACACACGACTGGAGTGAAGGTGATCTATTTTGTCCAGTATACTCAATGATAAAAAGAATGTCAGAGATCCTGCTTCATTCCTGTTTTGAGCCTACTGGGAGTTAAACCCCCATCACACATTTCTGAGAGATCACTAACCACTGCTTCCTCTTGCAGCAATAAAGATACTTAAAACCTAGCACTTATCTTGCTAAATATCTATTGAACCCTGTTGAGATAGTTCCCTACTTCCAGTACTGGACTGTGGGCTCTGTTCTTAGATGCCTCTCCCCTTACAGATTCTGTAAATTAGTGAGGTTTTGCAGTAGTCACTATTGCACAGTATAAAACTCTTCTTGTATCTGCTCCAAGCTTTCTTTTGTGGATAGATCAGTTACATAGTTTAGATTGGTTTAGTATTCTTATGTCACAAAAATTAAACACTGGAGAAACCATTTAGCACCATTTTCCCTCCCCAGGTCAGTGCAACATTTTTCCCTATTGAGCTCTTCACAGTATGTTTCCAGCTGTAAACTATTCTTTTGTTACACATGTAAAATGGATTCATTCCAATATGCCTAAATATCCTTTTCTGAAAATTATTCTGAATAGTATTTACATATCTAGAACTGAAAAATTAAAGACAAATAACTTTTCTAATTTAAATTCTCATGCTAGTTAGAAAAAAAAATCTTAAGGAAACTTCTAATTACTTGTTTGCATATCTTGGATGTAGGCCTGTGTTTTTTTATAAAAGATGCACAGGAACTTGAATAGATGAGGTTTTCCTAAAAGTATTAGCTTTTTTTTCCAAAATTAAACTAGTTTTTAATTCTTCACAGATCAATGATTGACATAGCTTGAGTTTTAGTCTGCAATCCTTTTAGCCTTTTTTTCCCTCTTGCAGCCCAATGATTGGTAGAATTATACTGAAAAAATTATGAATGAGCAATTCCTGTATTAAGAAGCAATTTCTCAAGCCAAAAAAAGGTTTTTATCTATGGCATAATGTAGAAAAGAGAGAAAGAACTTAAATCACCCAGTGCATGAATGATATATTGATGACATTTGTAATATACTAATAGTTACACATTTATTAAACTAAGACTAAATTACCAAAATACATGTCAAACAAATGTGTAGGGGTTAGTGTTACATGCGAAATGTTTCTAATTTTCATTAATCAGTATGCGAGAAATAGACAAATTGCTCCATTTGAGAAAATATATTCAATGGCTGGCAAAACTCATTCTGCAAGAGGGCTTGTTGACTGATAAGAGGGAGGGAAAACACTGGTTATCTATTTTTTACAATAATCATTGTCATAGTACTTCTTAAAGTTCAGAAGGGAAGAGAATAATGTCTTTGACTGTTTGTTGTCACAAATGTACAGAAAGAGAATCAAGAGTTCCACATGGCTCCTAAGTTGTCATGAGTATATATGCAGATACTAATATATTTGTAAAGGCACAGAGAGATTGAAAAGATTCCTCTTAGAAGCTTAGCACTTCAGTTATGACAAGTGAAACACTCCAAAGAAGACAGCTCCTTTATACCCATACAGATTCAGTATGAAGGGCTGGACTGATATCTCAAAAAAAACCCAAGAACTAGTTTGATTCAGCTTCTGCTGAAATACATCAGAATGTCTGGTATATATTGGGTCTTAATTGCAGCTGGGTTTGGCTTTGCTAAGGAAAAACAAATGTAGACAAGACAGAGAAAATTAAAAAAATAAATGTTAACACTATGAAATAAAGAGATCGTAGAATCATAGAATCATTTCAGTTGGAAAAGACCTTTAAGATCATTGAGTCCAACTGTTAACCTAGTACCACCATGTCCACGTCCAAACCATGTCCCTAAGCACCACATCAAGTCCACCTCCAAACCATGTCCCTAAGCACCACATCTACATGTCTTTTAAATACCTCCAGGGATGGTGATTCAACAACTTCCCTGGGCAGCCTGTTCCAATGCTTGACAACCCTTTCAGTGAAGAAATTTTTCCTAATATCCAATCTAAAGCTCCCTTGGCACAACTTGAGGCTATTTCCTCTAATCCTGTCACTTGTTACTTGGGAAGAGAGACCGACCCCCACCTCGCTACACCCTCCTTTCAGGTAGTTGTAGAGAGCGATCAGGTCTCCCCTCAGCCTCCTTTTTTCCAGGCTAAACAATCCCAGTTCCCCCAGCTGCTCCTCACAGGACTTGTGCTCTGGACCCTTCACCAGCTTCGTTGCCCTTCTCTGAACATGCTCCAGCCCCTCAATGTCTTTCCTGTAGTGAGGGGCCCAAAACCGAACACAGCACTCGAGGTGTGGCCTCACCAGAGCCGAGTACAGGGGGATGAGCACTTCCCTGCTCCTGCTGGCCACACTATTTCTGATACAGGCCAGGATGCCGTTGGCCTTCTTGGCCACCTGGGCACACTGCTGGCTCATATTCAGCCGGCTGTCGACCAACAACCCCAGGTCCTTTGTCCTTTTCATCCAGGCAGCTTTCCAGCCACTCTTCCCCATGTGTGTAGTGTTGCATGGGGTTGTTGTGACTCAGGTGGAGGACCCATCACTTAGCCTGGTTGTATGTCCCACAACTGGCCTCTGCCCATCGATCCAGCCTATCCAGATCCCCCTGTAGAGCCTTCCTGCCCTGAAGCAGATCAACCCTCCCTCCCAACTTGGTGTTGTCTGCAAATTTACTGAGGGTGCACTTGATCCCCTCATCCAGATCATTGATAAAGATATTAAACAGAACTGGCCTCAATACTGAGCCCTGGGGAGCACCACTTGTGACCAGCTGCCAACTGGATTTAACTCCATTCACCACAACTCTTTGGGCCCAGCCATCCAGTCAGGTTTTACCCAGCAAAGAGTGCACCCATCCAAGCCATGAGCAGCCAGTTTCTCCAGGAGAATGCTGTGGGAAATGGTGTCAAAGGCTTTACTAAAGTCTAGGTAGACAACATCCACAGCCTTTCCCTCATCCCCTAAGTGGGTCACCTTGTCATAGAAGGAGATCAGGTTAGTCAAGCAGGACTTGCCTTTCATAAACCCATGCTGACTGGGCCTGATCACCTGGTTGTCCTCTACGTGCCTCATGAAGGCACTCAGGATGATCTGCTCCATGACCTTCCCCAGGACCAAAGTCAGACTGACAGGTCTGTAGTTTACCAGATCCTTCTTCTGGCCCTTCTCGTAGATGAACATCACATTTGCTAACTTCCAGTCAAGTGGGACCTCCCCGGTTAGCCAGGACTGCTGATAAATGATTGAAAGTGGCTCGGTGAGCACTCCCACAGCTCCCTCAGTACCCTTGGGTGGATCCCATCCGGCCCCATAGACGTGTGTGTGTCTAAGTGGTGTAGCAGGTCACTAACCATTTGCCCTCAGATTATGGGGGCTTCATTCTGCTCCCCATCCTTGTTTTCCAGCTCAGGGTGGTGGGTACCCGGAGAACAACTGGTCTTAACATTAAAGACTGAGGCAAAGAAGGCATTAAGTACCTCAGCCTTTTCCTCATCCTTTGTCACCATGTTTTTCCCCCCCGCATCCAGTAAAGGATGGAGATTCTCCTTAGCCCTCCTTTTGTTGCTAAGGTATTTGTAGAAACGGTTTTCATTGTCTCTTATGGCAGTGGCCAGATGAAGTTCTAGCTGGGCTTTGACCCTTCTAATTTTCTCCACGCATAACCTCACGACATCCTTGGAGTCCTCCTGAGTCATCCCGCCCTCCTTCCAAAGGCCATAAACTCTCCTTTTTTCCTGAGTTCCAGCCAAAGCTCTCTGTTCGGCCAGGCCGGTCTTCTTCCCCACCAGCTTGTCTTCCAGCACATGGGGACAGCCTGCTCCTGCGCCTTTGAGATTCCCTTTTTGAAGAATGTCCAGCCTTCCTGGACTCGTCTGCCCTTCAGGACTGCCTCCCAAGGGCCTCTGTCAACCAGTGTCCTAAACAGGCCAAAGTCTGCCCTCTGGAAGTCCAAGGCAGCAGTTCTGCTGACCCCCCTCCTTACTTCTCCAAGAATCAAAAACTTTATCATTTTGTGATCGCTCTTCAGCCATCACATCACCCACAAGTCCTTCTCTGTTCACAAACAACAGGTCCAGTGGGACGCCTTCCCTAGCTGGCTCACTCACCAGCTGTGTCAGGAAGTTCTCTTCCACACTCTCCAGGAACCTCCTGGACTGTTTCTTCTCTGCTGTATTGTATTTCCAGCAGACATCTCATAAGTTGAAGTCCCCCACGAGAACAAGGGCTAGCGATCGTGAGACTTCTTCCAGCCACTTGTAGACTATTTTGTCTGCCTCTTCGTCCTGGGTGGGTGGTCTGTAACAGACTCCCACCATGGTATCTGCCTTGCTGGCCTTCCCCTGGTTCTTACCCATAAACACTCAACCCTATCATCACCATCATTAAGCTCCAGACAATCAAAACACTCCCTAACATACAGGGCGACCCCACCGCCTCTGCTTCCTTGCCTATCCCTTCTGAAGAGTTTATAGCCATCCATCACAACACTCCAGCTGTGCAAGCTAAGACCCATTTTGCATCACGAGTGCTCTACCGTCATCATGGTATTCAGTTGCCTGAACATAGGCATTCAGTACAATTTAACTGCCTAGAGTCCTGAAAGGATTTTCCCAGGCCCCTCCAAGCCCCTCCTAGCCTGACAGAAGTGACGCACATAGCATTAGGTGCCTATTTTACACAAATTGAATCAACCCCAAGGGTAAGATTAATTTAATGTACTTCTGGGCATTTAAACTAGACTAGGTAGCCAGTCTAATCTGGTCACATAGGCAGTAGTTGGTAGAGAAACAGGGAACTTGCATGGGAGACTCGTACCGTCTGAACGTATGTACTTTGGAAGGGTGGGAAGAATTCCCTTTCTCTCCCCAGGGACCACCGAGGGAACTCCAACGCCTCAATGAGACAAATCTTAGATAGCCAAGTTTAGGGGAGATCAATCTCTCCCTGAGCGACTGATAAACCAGTATGCTGATCTGACCCGACCCCATCCAATCCCGTCTAATTTCATCTATTTTAACCAACTCCTCGTGTTCCCTGGTGGTCTAGTGGTTAGGATTCGGCGCTCTCACCGCCGCGGCCCGGGTTCGATTCCCGGTCAGGGAAACGGTCCTTTGTCGGAGCCCAGTGTGTGGGCCATGAGCAACAGGCAATGGGAAGTGGGATGCATCCCCTTCCCTTCCCTCGCATCTGTTTCTCATAACGGCAGTCCCTCCTTACCAAAATTTATGACTCAAGCCATATTTATACCCAACATACAGATTTATATATTCTCACTAACCACTGCCCCTTAACAGAGAGATAGTATTCTCCCATTCCATGGGCTTCCACCACTCCCACAAATCTTTATAAGACCAGGCTGTGACTTAGGCCACACCTGGCAAGATGGGTGCTCAGCACAGGAGAAGCAGCTTGTTCAAGTGGTGGGTGCCAAGACCAGCTTCCTTTGGGTCCAGTTGCCCGGTTCTTTGTGAAGCTCACTCTGCATGGGTTCAGGTCGCTCCTCCTACGTTACTTCTTACAACATACCCCTCACGTCACAGGTTGTTTCTCCCCCAAGGTTAAATCTCCTTGAGGCACACGCTGGATCTCCCCATCCTTCTGCATTCGCCACCAAGTACACTCGGGTCCTTGAGCAAAGACCATCCCACGAATGGATTTGACTTTTCTCAAGGGAGGAGCAACCCACACCACCTTCCCCAGCCACTTCCCTATGCGCATGCACTTGTGCTGGTTTTGGCTGGGATAGAGTTAATTTTCTTCACAGTAGCTAGTATGGGGCTATGTTTCAGATTTGTGCTGAAAACAGTGTTGATAATGCAGGGATGTTTTGGTTATTGCTGAGCAGTGCTCACACTGCATCAAGGTATTTTCTGCTCCTCAGACTACCCCCCGTCCCACCGGCGAGTAGGCTGGGGGTGCACAAGCAGTTGGGAGGGGACACAGCCAGGACAGCTGACCCCGACTGACCAAAGGGAGATTCCATGTCATACGACATCATGTTCAGCACTATAAAGCTGGGGGAAGAAGAAGGAAGGGGAGGATGTTTGGAGTGATGGCATTCATCTTCCCAAGTCCCCGTTACACGTGCTGGAGCCCTGCTTTCCTGGAGATGGCTGAACACCTGCCTGCCCATGGGAGGTGGTGAATGAACTCCTTGTTTTGCTTTGATTGTGTGTGTGGCTTTTGCTTTACCTATTAAACGGTCCTTATCTCAACCCACGAGTTTTCTCACTTTTATGCTTCCGATTCTCTCCCCCATCCCACTGGTGAGGGAGTGAGCGAGTGGCTGTGTGGTGCTTAGCTGCCGGCTGTGGTTAAACCATGGCAGCACTACAGGGACTGTATCTCCTCCCACAGTATCTAGAATTTATGTTTGGACAGGACCAGGATGGTTAGCAGATTCTCTACTGTTAACCAGCGAATTGGCTTTTGCTAAATTTTTATTCTAGTGTTTCCATGCCCCATTGCCTAATGCTTTCAACATAATCTTTAAGAGTCCATTATATCTTTATATCTCTTAGTTTTTCCAGAGGCTTATGCATGTTAGGGGATGTGATACACCTAGTCAATGTCATGTTTCTTGGCCCAGGATGTTAGTTTATTTTTGAAAAGATTCCCACTGTCTGACTCAATTCATTCTGGGGTACCATGTCACACAAATTTGCCTTTCAAGGCCTAAGATGGTGTTTTGGGCAGTGGCATGGTTTACAGGATACATTTCTAGCCACATGGTAGTTGCTTCCACCATGTTGAGTATGTAGTGCTTGCCTTGGTGTGTTTGTGACAGTGGTCAAATTTAGTAAATTTGCCAGGCCTCACCATATCAAAAACTCAGCCACCGTCCTCTGTTCCAGGGAGACTCTACTTGTGTGGCTTGCTTGATTGCAGCACATGTTTCACATTCATGGGTGACCTGTGTGATGGCCTCCATGGTCAGGTCCACTCCTTGATCATGAGCCCATTGGTATGTTGCATCTCTCCTTAGATGTCCCAATGTTTTGTGGGCCCCTCTAGCTACAAATAGCTCACTCTTTCACTCCCAGTCCAGGTCCACCAGAGCTACTTTAATTTTGACAGCCTTGTCTACTGTTCATTGTTTCGCTGTTCTTCAGTGGTGTGGGTTTTGGGCATGTGAGCATCTACACGACATACCTTCAGAGCTACATCATGATACATCATGGTACATAATGATAAACCAGTATTCTAATGAAGAGTTAGGTATACTGCTTATTTTCCTACCTCCTTACTTTTCTTGGTCTGTTTATTTGGCTTTTAAAATTACCATTTGGAGGCCAAACTGATCTTTCCCTCTTTATCATGCTTGTGCTTCACGACTGCTTTGTAGATGGCTTGCAGGCAAGAACCATTTACAATAAAGGAATTAAATGACAGTTTTCATGCTTCAGCAGTTCCTATTCCACATTCTGCAGCAAACTATGTCAAGATGAAACTCAACCTTTAGCAGGACATAGCCTTAGGTTCTGAGATTAGGGCTTGAACTATGCCATGACATTGTGAGGGCTGTCTATAGGGAAGTGGGCCTCACCTTTCTTTTGGTGTTTGGTTTGTTTTTTTTTTTCCCTGAATCCTGGGGCATAGGATGATTTTCCAAAAATATCATTACATCCAGCATTCTTCTGCTTTTATGAGATAATCACCCATACTGTTACATCTTTGCTAAAGACTTATTGTCATAATTTAATTAGTCTTTATCATCATTAGTTTATGCTTTATTCTGGAATCTTTGGTGACTTATTTGTGACTGGAATAAAGGGGACCAGCTCCCTTTTCAGCACTCAGTTCACTCACCAGTGAATTTTATTGCTCAAAATTTTTGGCCAACACTACGTAACATAAGCATCTAGTTTTGCTATTCTTTTGTGCAATTCATAGTGTTGGATGAAGGTACATATTTTTACTTCTATATTTATTGTCATATTTTTAAAACTTATGATTTAAACAAAAATAATGTCTATTTTCTCTTCTTTTCCCCATTCATTATATTATTCCATTTCTGTAGTTCTATCATGGTACAATGTTAGAGATAATCCATATAATTAAATTGACTTGAACAAAGGCTTTTGTTCTAATAGCCTCTTACCTTTTTTCATTTATATCAGTTTTTGTCATTCATATAATCTAATACCTCTTCCTGCAAGCTTTTCTTTCTTAAACACCGTGGCTACAAATAAATTTTTCAGCATCTGTTTTGGTTTACCTTTTCTGATAGGTATGATATTTGGGGTGTGGGGGTGGGGTCGGTAAGGACCTTTTTAATTTGAAATCTTTCATGCTTGTTCATTGGAGATAACTAGTCTTCTTTCTTTTTAGGGTTTTGTCTGTATATTGCATATAGCAACTGAGGGAGGAGCTACACTCTCCACAATTCTTTCAGCTTTCCCTTGTCACTCAAAATTCTATAGTTTCTCCACTTCTGTGAGTCAATCTAAAGTCAGTCTCAATGGCAAGAGCAGCACTTAATATTACTGCTTGTCTTCTATTGCTATTTTAAGCCACTGTACAATTTCTTTGGCAAACTTTTGCAGACCATTCATGGAATAACAAATACAACATGAGCATTCTACTGCCTTTTATATTACTAAAAAATTCTGTACTTTCTTCTGTAGTAGGCCATTATAGTCATAGAATCATAGAATGGTTTGGGTTGGAAGGCACCTCAAAGATCATCTAGTTCCTACTCCCCTGCCATGGTCAGGGACACCTTCCACTAGACCAAGTTGCTCAAAGCCCCATCCAACCTGGCCTTGAACACTGCCAGGGAGGAGGCCTCCGCAGGCTCTCTGGGCAACCTGTTCCAGTTCCTCACCACCCTCATAGTAAACAATTTCTTACTTATATCTAATCTAAATCTACCCTCTCTCAGTTTAAAGCCACTACCTCTTGTCCAATCACTAAACGCCCTTGTAAAAAGTCCCTCTCTGGCTTTCTTGTTGGCCCCCTTTAAGTACTGGAAGGCTGCAATAAGGTCTTCCCAGAGCCTTCTGTTCTCCAGGCTGAACAACCCCAACTTTCTCAGCCTGTCCTCACAGAGGAGGTTCTCCAGCCCTCTGATCATCTTCGTGGCCCTCCTCTGGACTCACTCTAGCAGGTCCAAGTCCTTGTGTTGGAGGCCCCAGATCTTTCGCATCCTTCTTCCATAAAGTGCTCTGGTGAAGAGCATCAAAGCATCAAAATAAGTACAGTTAATGATGATTAGCAATTTATTCCTAAGCTTTCTATAGGATTTGTAAATACATGATCTTCCTCCTCTGAAACATCATACTTTCAATTTTTGTTTCTTGTCTTTGGTTTCTTTCACTGTAGACAATAATCTGGCTAAGAATTCTTTGGTAATGTCAATAAAGCTGTGCTGTGACAGTAATTGCAGTTTGACAAGTATTTTTTCTTCAGCAGTTAGACAATTAAAACCACTATCGTTCCTACTTTCTCTTCTTTTCAAGCATTGTTTCAGAAATGGTGTAGACAGTCATATATTGGTCACCTTTAGAAGTTTGTTACACTTTATTAATAGCAGGTTAATTCAGCTTCTTAGTAGCATTTGCAGTATTATTTGTAGTGCATAATTCTCTGCAGATAAACAGATTTGGGGAGCAATGCAGTATCTATCAAGGTAATCCTGATTAGTTCAGAATTTCTTGAAAAAATACACATTTTATGCATTAATCATCACTGTAAGCATATTCTATTCCTTTTGATGGTAATGATCATTTGCTTTGGCATCTATGAAGGTTTTGATGTTTCTGTTACTTTAATATTAATTTTTTAGGCTCCATCTTCTGATTCATTAATATGATGACTCCATTTCCCCTCAGTATTATGTCTGTGTTTTCTATACTGAGCTTGAGAGATTCCATTTAGTCTCCTTCATTACTTTTCACATGCCTGAAGTATGTTTTCCAGAAACCTTATATTTTGACAGTGTTTGAACTTTTTCCCTCTGTTTAATATTTGTCTAATGAATTGATAAGCTTCAATTTCTTCTTTTTGTGACAAAATCATATTATGATTTTCTCTCCTGGAGCATATGATCTAATTATGATATCTGCTATCAGAAATGGCCACTGTATGTCACTCACTTCACGTAATTGTACATCCTTTGATTGTCACATCCATCTTCTCCAGTCTCAGTAGGCTCATTCTTCTTTACTGCCTTTCCCTCGGACTGCCTCTTTTACACCTTTATGAGCACTTCTGTGAGAGCCTTCAGTTCCTACAAGAATGGTTACCCTATTTTTATGGTATAAATAGGCATTTTAGAAAACCTTCAATGTGGAGAGGAGTTAATTATTGCATTTTATGGGATCTACTTATTATTCAAAGCTTATTCATATGCATTATGTTTGTAAGAAATAAAATATGGTGCCTAAGCCATTTCTCTGGTACATTATAACAAACAAGATGTATAAAATGTTTTTTACAAGCAGAAGTCTATTTCAACTCACTATCTGGAAGTTGGCTTTTTTTTTTAACACTTAGATGTAAAATTTGAAGCTACTCATTGCTTTGTTCCAAGTTTTCCACATTATGATAATAGGGCAATATTTGTGTAATAAGAGCTCACACAGTTCATACAGAAAACACAAAACATTTCATTAACATAGAATATCAGAAGGTAAACCAGCTGTTAAGCAATGGCCCTGGAGCTGACCCCAAAAAGCAGAAGACTGAAAAAGATCAAGGCAATTATGAAACTATATGTGGTTCACTAGTCAAGACATTGCACCAACAGCTTCTAAGCCTAATAAAATGCTTATGCAGTTACGTGGTCATGTGTACATTTATCACAGCTTACCTGACATATGTGGCTTTTCTGAGCCACTCTGTGGAGCCAAAATATTCAAACCCTGCCTATATATAAGCACCTACATCACAGTAGATGCTTATCATCAGATCAAAATTATTTTAGCATGTTGCTATTCTGAGATTATAACTGTTTGGAAAAGAAGCAAAAATTTAAGTTTCTGTCTAAGGTTTACATATTTATTCTGATTCCATTACCATAATACTCCAAATACCTCATTGGTGCATGAAACATCCAATTTTTCTGATGAATATATGTCTTACTATCTTAAATAGCTTATTGAAGGTTGTGCCCCAGATTGAAACCATTATACTTTTCCCAAGTCCTTATACTGTGATTAGATGCCTATCTGAGGTATAACATTCAGGAAATGTGTTACTGGTGTCATAAGAAATACAAAGGCATTTTCAGTCTGTGCTCCTTTCAACAATAAACACTGACTGAAGAACAGGACAGTTTCAAAGGAGCTTTATGGAGCTTACTCTGAAGGGCAAAATGTGGCATGTAAGAGGATTGACCATTGCCTCTATGGTGGACCAATTTTCTCCAGGAACAATTAGTCATTTTTTTCCTGACATTTATGTCTTTCTTCAAACACACCTCTTCCATATGTATTTATATGCAAGTGTAAAAATAAAGACTAGCATAAGACAGACTAAAGTGACAGCATGTGACTAACATGTGACACCCAAATCATGAAGCTTGTAAAGAAATCATATGTATTTCTTTCTGTTTAATAATCCAGTGTATTGAAGTAAATTTGTCAAAAGACTAAATGGGTATCTGCATAAAAGTCTCAAAAATAACTGGAGCTCAATTCAGTTGCAGGGATTCTTGCAAAGATTAGACAGTGAGGCTTAAAACCTTCATCTACAAAAGCAGAAATATGCATCTTTCAACCAGGGCTTCAGAAGTATAGTTGAGTTGGAATTTTGGGGGAAAAAAAAAGTTGCTTTATTCGAAATGCTCATGTTTGCCCATACGTCAAACATGCAGAATTGTTCAAAAGTAAAGACCTTAAAATACCCACTGGAAATTAGTTGTGATGAAATTTCCAAGATGCTTTAAAAGGGGCATACTGATTTCAAACTTCTCTAATCAGATCCAGATACTTTTAAAGATCTATGACAGCTGTCTTGGTTTTTAAAGGATCTTCTGTAATATATGCTTTACACCAATGACCAGGTTTTAGTATGAGACAATCAGTGGGATTTTCAGAAGCAGGTAAGTAATATAACTTTGAAAGGCCCTGTAGAAAAGGGGGATTTTAACTTACTATTTGCCTTTCTCGTTTCTGCTACAAGACACATTGAAGAAACAAATGGTTGAAATAAATAAATAAACAAGCAATCCCCATAAAAAACTAAGACTGTTAAAATTTAATACTTACATACAGTACAATATGCAACAGGTAAAGATACAAATAGACATAAGAATTTCCACTAAGAACCACACAACTTTTAAGGTTTGCATGTGTTTGTCCCTAGATTTAGCAAAGCATTTAGGTGTATGTGAAATTTTAAGCATTAGCTTAAGTTTCACTGGAAATTAAGGATATGTGACTAAGGCTAAACATGTCCTGAAGTACATTACTTTCTGAGCTAGACTGTCAAATCTGTCTTTACATCTCTGATGTTTTAATTTTCTTATTGAAGAGTAAAAAGGGAAATAGTTGAAAAAGATAAAAGACAACATTTTGCTGGAGCAACACTATAGATTTTCCATCTATAACTTTAATCTTGCTTTTTTTCAAAATTATTAGGGTTATATTTTATATGATGCAAAGTATTTCCAAGGACATTATTATAGCACTAAATTTAGAATTTTCCTTAGATTTTCTAAATGTAGTTCAAAGGGTATCAAGTGAAAAAATCAAGAGATATATCTAATAAGTGTCTCTAATTGGTCATATCTTAATTTCGCCCTTCCTCCCAATCAATCTTTTGCTCATTAAAGGAAAATTAATTTGTGAGTACAAAAAAGTATCAAAGTGGGAGAAGGAATTTGTGAAATGTTGCATCTTTTTTACTCTGCTGGGGGCTATGTGTACTGCCCAGTGCATGTACCAGATCAAATATCTGAGTTACCCCAAGGAGATTTGAGATCTGTTTAACAATATTTAAGCTGTAATCATGCCTTTTAGAATAAAAAAACAATGATTAATCAATGATAAAGAACCTGTTGGTGGCATGAACACTATTGGACATAGTTACCTAATTCTTAGTAGAAAGACCACATTACTGAAAGCTAAATTCATGTTGCCAGAAGATTCAAACTGGCAAAAAAAAGGACAAAAAAGTATTGACCAGGTGATGCAACATTTTATGGGAAATGATTTACACATAGACAATTTCATATTGGTGCCTCTTACGCTTGTAGTCATTTGTCTCAATTTTTATTGCATGTCATTAAACAAGCTATGGAGAAATGTTGCAGTTATTCTGACTAAACACTTACTTTATTTGATTGTGTAAAAAAACTTGCATGAGAATTCATAAAATCCTGTCAGACTTCCTATCAACATTAGGCATTATTTTTCATTCTTTACTGCTAATTTTAAGAAGGAACAGCATGCATATATTTAAAATTGTTGAGACAAAACATTATATGCCTATAATAGCAAGTACCTACATTTCACTGCTACTGCCTAAATATTAAAATTTCACAACAATAATATTCATAAAATGATTCCTTCACGATTGAAAACAGTTGTAGATTCAGTGAACAAAATGTGTTGCCAAAACAAGTTAACATTATTAAAACAGTTTCTGACTTGTGGTAGTTCTGTTTCCAAATGTGTTGTGTAGCCAGAATAACTGGGTCTTACTTAGTAAGCACAGATCATCGTACAGTATTTTCCTACTGTGGAATGTCTGAGATCGTTTGCCTTTTTCTAGAGAATCCTTTGCTGACTTGCTTTACATAGGGCTGGCATGCTTATTTCAACTAGTTACTGTCTCCTTGTCATGTATTTAATATAATATTAAGAAAAAATTGTGCTTGTAGCATGGCTTCATAAATTTGCAGGTTTCTCTCAAACAACTGGAAATATTGTCCTTTATACAAGGTGTTTTTCAAGGTATAACCAACTCTAAACTGTTGCAATATATATCTTTGGCAAGTCTCCTTTTCATATTTTTTTTTGTTTTATTATGTCAGCAATTATTTATCTCAATATTTTCTGTATATTTCTGTGTTCTTATACCTGACTGATAGGGAATTCCACAAGTAGCTAGCTAGCTAGCTCCAAATAAACAGATACAAATAAATCAAAGTAATTATGAATTCTCGTTACTTCACAATTCTTGAAGTCAAACAGAAATATGCTAATAATGTTTGTTAGTATTACAATTTCACAATGTCATGTTTTAACCCCAGTCCATAACATGTAACTCAAACCATGGGTTAAAACAATTCAAAGGTATTTCCATTACAATCTCCACCCCTGGTCCCTTCGGACCAGACCATCACGTTTAACATTGAAGTGAACTCCTCCCCTTGCCCCTGCTCCGGCTTGCACTTACCCACAGACTGCAGTCCCTTAGGGTTGTACCCGCTCCAAGTGGAGCCTTCTCGATGGCCACAGTGTCTCCAGGGGTGTACCTGCTGCGGCATAGACTTACCCACAGCCACAGCCGCTTGGAGGTGCACCCGCTCCAGTGTGGCCTTCTCCATGGACCACAATGTCTTCAGAGATACACCTGCTCCAGCGTGGCCGTACCCACAGCCACAGCCCCTTCAGAAGTAAACCTGCTCCAACACGCCCGTACCCACAGCTGCAGTCCCTCCAGGGGTGTACCTGCTCTGTCGGGGCCTTATCCATGGCCACACGCTTTGAGGTGCTCCAGCATGACCTCATGCCCAGCCACAGACGCTTCAAGGTGTCCCTGCTGCAGCATGGGCTTAGCCACGGCCACAGGCGCTTCAAGGTGTCCCTGCTGCAGCATGGGCTTAGCCATGGCCACAGACACTTGGGGTTGTCCTGCTCCTGCGTGGACTCATCCATAGGTCACAGTCCCTTTGACTGTGTTCACACTGGAGTTCCAGCCTGTCCAGCACAGCAGCACAGAAACAGCAGCGATGCCCTGGCCGTCTGCCAGCCCAGGCACATCACCACTGCTGTTATCAAGATGTTCCCAGGCACAGCACAGTAGGAGGATAAGCGGTACAGCGGTACAGCCAGCAGCAAAAGCAGAAAGCAGCCACTAACAAGCCCTAGACTCAAAGATACAGTAAGGCAAGCAAGACCATGGCAAGCACAGGAGCCTGGCAATTAATAGCTAAACAGCAATAACAGCTATAAATTTGATCTAGCACATTCCGATCAAACCTGTCATTATCTTGAACCCTTCAAGACCCACATTGGGCACCAAAAAGGACTGTTGTGGTTTAACTCCAGCCGGCAGCTAAGCACCACACAGCCACTCGCTCACTCCCTCACCAGTGGGATGGGGGAGAGAATCGGAAGCATAAAAGTGAGAAAACTCGTGGGTTGAGATAAGGACCGTTTAATAGGTAAAGCAAAAGCCACACACACAATCAAAGCAAAACAAGGAGTTCATTCACCACCTCCCATGGGCAGGCAGGTGTTCAGCCATCTCCAGGAAAGCAGGGCTCCAGCACGTGTAACGGGGACTTGGGAAGATGAATGCCATCACTCCAAACATCCTCCCCTTCCTTCTTCTTCCCCCAGCTTTATAGTGCTGAACATGATGTCGTATGACATGGAATCTCCCTTTGGTCAGTCGGGGTCAGCTGTCCTGGCTGTGTCCCCTCCCAACTGCTTGTGCACCCCCAGCCTACTCGCCGGTGGGACGGGGGGTAGTCTGAGGAGCAGAAAATACCTTGATGCAGTGTGAGCACTGCTCAGCAATAACCAAAACATCCCTGCATTATCAACACTGTTTTCAGCACAAATCTGAAACATAGCCCCATACTAGCTACTGTGAAGAAAATTAACTCTATCCCAGCCAAAACCAGCACAAGTGCATGCGCATAGGGAAGTGGCTGGGGAAGGTGGTGTGGGTTGCTCCTCCCTTGAGAAAAGTCAAATCCATTCGTGGGATGGTCTTTGCTCAAGGACCCGAGTGTACTTGGTGGCGAATGCAGAAGGATGGGGAGATCCAGCGTGTGCCTCAAGGAGATTTAACCTTGGGGGAGAAACAACCTGTGACGTGAGGGGTATGTTGTAAGAAGTAACGTAGGAGGAGCGACCTGAACCCATGCAGAGTGAGCTTCACAAAGAACCGGGCAACTGGACCCAAAGGAAGCTGGTCTTGGCACCCACCACTTGAACAAGCTGCTTCTCCTGTGCTGAGCACCCATCTTGCCAGGTGTGGCCTAAGTCACAGCCTGGTCTTATAAAGATTTGTGGGAGTGGTGGAAGCCCATGGAATGGGAGAATACTATCTCTCTGTTAAGGGGCAGTGGTTAGTGAGAATATATAAATCTGTATGTTGGGTATAAATATGGCTTGAGTCATAAATTTTGGTAAGGAGGGACTGCCGTTATGAGAAACAGATGCGAGGGAAGGGAAGGGGATGCATCCCACTTCCCATTGCCTGTTGCTCATGGCCCACACACTGGGCTCCGACAAAGGACCGTTTCCCTGACCGGGAATCGAACCCGGGCCGCGGCGGTGAGAGCGCCGAATCCTAACCACTAGACCACCAGGGAACACGAGGAGTTGGTTAAAATAGATGAAATTAGACGGGATTGGATGGGGTCGGGTCAGATCAGCATACTGGTTTATCAGTCGCTCAGGGAGAGATTGATCTCCCCTAAACTTGGCTATCTAAGATTTGTCTCATTGAGGCGTTGGAGTTCCCTCGGTGGTCCCTGGGGAGAGAAAGGGAATTCTTCCCACCCTTCCAAAGTACATACGTTCAGACGGTACGAGTCTCCCGTGCAAGTTCCCTGTTTCTCTACCAACTACTGCCTATGTGACCAGATTAGACTGGCTACCTAGTCTAGTTTAAATGCCCAGAAGTACATTAAATTAATCTTACCCTTGGGGTTGATTCAATTTGTGTAAAATAGGCACCTAATGCTATGTGCGTCACTTCTGTCAGGCTAGGAGGGGCTTGGAGGGGCCTGGGAAAATCCTTTCAGGACTCTAGGCAGTTAAATTGTACTGAATGCCTATGTTCAGGCAACTGAATACCATGATGACGGTAGAGCACTCGTGATGCAAAATGGGTCTTAGCTTGCACAGCTGGAGTGTTGTGATGGATGGCTATAAACTCTTCAGAAGGGATAGGCAAGGAAGCAGAGGCGGTGGGGTCGCCCTGTATGTTAGGGAGTGTTTTGATTGTCTGGAGCTTAATGATGGTGATGATAGGGTTGAGTGTTTATGGGTAAGAACCAGGGGAAGGCCAGCAAGGCAGATACCATGGTGGGAGTCTGTTACAGACCACCCACCCAGGACGAAGAGGCAGACAAAATAGTCTACAAGTGGCTGGAAGAAGTCTCACGATCGCTAGCCCTTGTTCTCGTGGGGGACTTCAACTTATGAGATGTCTGCTGGAAATACAATACAGCAGAGAAGAAACAGTCCAGGAGGTTCCTGGAGAGTGTGGAAGAGAACTTCCTGACACAGCTGGTGAGTGAGCCAGCTAGGGAAGGCGTCCCACTGGACCTGTTGTTTGTGAACAGAGAAGGACTTGTGGGTGATGTGATGGCTGAAGAGCGATCACAAAATGATAAAGTTTTTGATTCTTGGAGAAGTAAGGAGGGGGGTCAGCAGAACTGCTGCCTTGGACTTCCAGAGGGCAGACTTTGGCCTGTTTAGGACACTGGTTGACAGAGGCCCTTGGGAGGCAGTCCTGAAGGGCAGACGAGTCCAGGAAGGCTGGACATTCTTCAAAAAGGGAATCTCAAAGGCGCAGGAGCAGGCTGTCCCCATGTGCTGGAAGACAAGCTGGTGGGGAAGAAGACCGGCCTGGCCGAACAGAGAGCTTTGGCTGGAACTCAGGAAAAAAGGAGAGTTTATGGCCTTTGGAAGGAGGGCGGGATGACTCAGGAGGACTCCAAGGATGTCGTGAGGTTATGCGTGGAGAAAATTAGAAGGGTCAAAGCCCAGCTAGAACTTCATCTGGCCACTGCCATAAGAGACAATGAAAACCGTTTCTACAAATACCTTAGCAACAAAAGGAGGGCTAAGGAGAATCTCCATCCTTTACTGGATGCGGGGGGGAAAAACATGGTGACAAAGGATGAGGAAAAGGCTGAGGTACTTAATGCCAAAACCAGCACACACATCTATATTATTAACAAAAATTATTTTGATTAAAAAGATTTGTAGACTACAGGAGTAATAATATGCAATAAAATGTGATAAAGATAATGTTATTAATCTCATAATTGTAAATCTAAAGAAAACAAATAATTATTAATATATTTGTTGATAAAGAATTGTAAGACATATGCTGTAATAGCCTTATTTTACACAGTGATAGGGTATCTAATTCCAGCTTCCTCAGCTGGAATGCAGAAACCGATGCAGAAACACAATACTGCAAGATGACATTTTAAAAGATTTTATGTGTGCTGTACAGCTTAGACAAATAATTCTTCGGGCAAAGTAACATTTTTCCAAGATGCTATAAATTAAACAGTCAAACTAGAAAAAAAAATATAGGTAGTATATACATTTCAAAAGAAAAATAATTCTGTTACTTTATTCATGTTATTTATTGAATTTTCCTGTATGAAAAAAGTAGCTTTTTACTATCTTGAAACTTTAAATGAAACATTGATCTTACCTAAAATAGAAAATTTGTTTTCCTGGGAGATGTACAAAAAAGTCCTTATTAGAATTCTTTACAAGTAAAATAAACTCTCAATAAATCAAGAACATTTTTTTACTTGTAACATAAGTAGAGTTTAAGCTGCAAAATACATACTAGAATCCAAAACCAATGTTTTCTAATTTCTCTTTAAACAAAATTTGGTGTAAGAAAACCTATAATATTGAGCTAATTTTTATAGTTGTCTGCCATCATTTGAAAAATTATTTTATTGCATGCAGATATCTGAATTAAGGTTGATTTATTTAATAAAACAATAAAAATGGCTTTTAAGAAAAAGAAATCCTAATTATAGTGTTCAGTACATATTTCACCACATTCCATTTTTTAATGTCAGTATAAAAGATGACTGCCCTGTGGTGGTGCATTGATAATAAAATGAATTTACAAAGTGTGAGTTTTCTAACTCAGAGAAACTAATCTAAGATGAACTGACTAGTGTAATATCAATCAAAACTTAATAAGATTTAATCTCTTTTCAGATCTGACAAATGAGACATGGTTTAAATTTCTCCAGCTTTTCAGGCAGTTTGAGACATATGTTTGAACTCTTTCTCCCAGAGATGGGGAATCTAAATTTGGATTTAATTCCACACTCTCCTCAGGTAAAAATCCTATTGTTTGACGCATTGTTTGTATCAAGTGTTTAACATAAATTTACTGAGACTGATAGTTATCTCAAAGTTGATCAGCTTTAAGATCACTATGAGCCTCTATGGTACTTTGAAAGCTTTGCAGTTAGCAGACATTAATTTCCTAGTATGTATATGAAAGCTTTATCCAAAGCTTTATGAAAAGTAATGTAAAAGTTCACACTAACTTCAGTGAAAATTGAGGAACGCTCACAAAAAGTCCAGATGAGCAAGAGTACATTTAACATTAGATATGTGAATAGCGCCACTGAAGGCAGAGGAAATTATTCTCATTCTTAAAATGAGTATACGCTTGAAGAACCAGCCTTTACATTTCTTTAATCTTCTCTTGGACTTTAAACAGCAAATAAAATGAAGTATTCTGAAATAAGGAATGACCATGGAGAAACATGCAGATGTACATCAGACCTCTGTAAAGCGTATGTCATGCCTCACCAAATACATGGAGCAATTCACTGGAATGCAGGCTTCCTCCTGAAAGAGACGGAGAACAGTTTTTCAGAGGGGCTCCACAGCCAGTCAGTGGCATCAATCTTTATGTCAGACTTGTTCAGCCAAACTAATATAATGGCATACACAGCAGTAACTCCAGAAAACAAGCAGTAGTTCATTCATTCACAGTGTCTCCAGCCCTGACAGTTCATCGCTGTCTGCTGGAGTTGCACTTTTGTGCAACTATTCTTCTATTATTTCTCCATAACAAATGACAGGATGTACATGTACCACAAAAGATTTAGCATAACTGCTCCTGTTCCTTTGTGTTGAGATGCCTTTCTTGACAGCACATATTTGTGACAGATAGCACTCAGTGTCTTAGGATGTACTTATAGAGCAATATAAACTTTTTACTTCTTGAAACAAATGTGCTGTAAATAATATGCGCACATAGCAACATTACAAGCAATTTCCTGGCAAAAGGAGCTTTGCAACATCCTTTAATTAAAAAAAAATAAAAAATCTCTTCCAGTTGAGTTATTTTCACAATCTTTATTATTTGCCTGGAATATGAATAAACTTACATTACATGCTGTAGAGTGGGAGGAGAGAAAGAAGACAGCTATAACCAATTACTGGAGACTTCTTCAGATTGCTCCTTACATCTGTTTGTGTAATTCTGTATGTGCTCAGCCTTATTAGGTGAATATATGTTCTTACAGGTGTCACTACTGTGTATCTCTAATAACAAGGTACAGGCCCATGATGCCTTGAGTACTCAGATTTATGATCAACGAATCAAGAGGCTAAAGCAAACCAAGACTTTTCTTGTCAGTCAGCAAAAAAGCAAATGCAACTCCAGAGAGAACAGCAGCTCAATAATTGATGTCACTGAGGAGGCACCTGTATCTGCTAAGATCATTTACATCCTTCATAGCTGCGTGTGACTGAATGGGAACAGAAAAGAGAGCTGGCAAAATCCCAAGGACATTTGACAACATTGAATTTGCCTTTTATGAAGAGCATGAACATGGGCAATTAGCAGGACTGACCCAAATCTCAAAAATTAAGAAGAGATCGTGACAGTGACCTAAGTAGCAGCATTTATTCATGAAATAATAGATGCTTGTACTCTTGGAAAACAACAGCATCTACTTAAACCAGGCTGTTTTCCAATAAAATCTATAGCATTACAGTATTACTGACATCTCCCTGACTGACTGAAACAGAAAGGACCAAGATTTGAATCAGAACCAAAATGTTTTTTATGTTTTTAAAAAAATATATATAAAATTCATACACCATATAATGGTATGTACCCATGCACACATATAATATATATTTATTTCCTTGTATTTTTTCCTCCAATTTTTCCAGTTTCCCAGAATAGTCAGAAGTTCTCTCAGTACAGTAAAAGGCCTGTTTAATAGTTTAATTCTCCAGTAGAATACCAAAATAAGGTTATTTATCACTTGTAAATTTGCCAATTTCAACCAGAAACCACAAGAGAATAATAAATGTTTCATGTTTGTGAATTTGCCTTTTGCCACCTCTAGTCTAGCAAAGGGAGACAAGAAAAAAAATCAGAGATCAACAAGAAGCCTCACAATTATGATCTCTTTTCTATAGAGATAATTAGCTTAATACCCTCCCCGCTTCCAGCACACACTCATCATTAATATAACTACATTGTCTCTCTGGTACTACACAATTTCATAATCTTATTTGGATAAAGTAGAAACTCACACATCATCCTGATACAAGTAAAATGCAAATGAAGGCACGGTTAATCATCAGAGATCAGATGCAGAAGACCATACGCTTATACAAGCCTGCATAAAATCATGCTGGATAGAAAGAGCAGGATTGCCAAAGGGATATTAAGATAAATGTTACTTAGAAATCACAGGAGAACAAATGATCAGCTGAAATATACAATCATCTGAACCAGTCACAGGGGACTCTATTCCTGCCTCAAAATTATGGATTAGTTTGAGCTACTGAGATGCCAAGGTGTGATACAAAATGGCAAGTCCCCGAACATATGCTTGGGTGTGCAAGGAATGGTGATGGGATGTTTTCTCATCTTAACTCATGCTTCCAGTGCTAGTGCTTTTGTGCAGAAAGATTAGAGAAGCTGGCACAAGAACCCTGAAGCTGGAGGGGTGGTCACGGCTCCATCACTCTGCCCGTGAAGCTGAACTCTCTGACATCCAAGCCCAGCTTTGCTGTTACTCACCTGATGCTCACACTGCGGAAATGTGAGTCAGGATCAGTCTGAGGACTCCTACCTCCTGTACTCATCTTAATCATCCCTTTTTCCCTGAGCTGTATAGCTGCAATATGGGAGGTGAGTGTGTTTGTGTGTGGGGAGTGTTAAAGCCTTTACTTTTCTGGAGATACATAGTCGTATCTTTTTGTTTGTTGCTAAATAGTGTCACAGATTGGGTCTTCTGTCTCCTGATGTGATCAGAAGCAATCAGTACACTGTTACCCGCTACCCTAGAAAATACAGCATTGCTTCCTTTCCTGCCCTGCTAGTAGGAATATGCATCACGCTCAAATCTACCAAAGGTATAAGCAATTACATGGTCTTTGGAGACCTGCACTGAAAGCATTTTCAGAGGAATTTCTGGCCTCTGAAAGAAGAGTTGTCAGTATTGATTTTCCCCATAGCAAAAGGTGTGAATATACAACACACTTAATGCTGCATTTTTTCAGTACCTTTGGCAGTTTGCCGCAGTGCTAGCCAGAGTGATGTATAATGTTGCTAGAGGGAACCAAAGTTTCCACAGAAATGATGAATCTTTAGCACAGGAAGCTTAAGGTTTTGAAATGCAATTTAACATCAGCTACCAGTTTCTGCTGACCCCTTGTGCTCTCTTGGAAAAGAAATAAAGCTCATAGAAATGCTGCTTGTACTACAGGGAAAAGTAGTCCCCTGAAACAGGGAGCTAGCCTTGACTCTCTGTGCTCATATTTTTTTTTCTCTTTTAAGCCAATCACCAAAGAAATTATTCCCCTGTCACTTTCAGAGTCACGTATTTCACATTACTTGAAGTTTGCAGTCATAGGTGAAAAACATAGAAGAACAAACTATAAAAAGGAAGAGGGGAGAGAGCTCTGAAGCAATTTATTCTCTCAAACTAACAAGAAAGCACAGAATTTTTTAAAGGCAATTACAGAAGAGCATATTGGTTTGTAGTTCTATAAAAGAGGAATGAGTAAGGTCGCTGTTTCAATTTTCATGTATTTTAAGTCTCGATAGAAGGGTTTTACTTGTTTGGATCTTGAGGAATGGAATTGGTTTTCCTCTATTTGTCTCTGGCTGTTTCCCACTTTTCATCTCCCACCTTCCTTGGGCTAGCTTTTCACTGCGACCTAACACAAAGAATGTCAGCTGTGACAGAAAAAAATTGCTGGTACAGCCACATGAAAATTAGACAGTGACCAGATATCATCCCCACTGCTCAGTCTTTCCAGTTTGCTCTGGTAATGTCTTTTGGTCTGCTTTATTAAGGGAGATGAGGTTGTAAAAGCTTGTTATGGAAAGGGTAAATAACATATCTGACTTGAAATGGACAGTAGGAAAGGGCTCAAAACATCAGAAAGAGCTTCTATTTTCTTTTCTTCTGAAGAATCTGAGGAAGAAAAATGAAAATGTCAAAAATACCTATGTGGCAGATGTGTGTTTCTACAGACAACATTGTAGACAGGTATTTTTGAAAAGGACAACATACAGGGTTTTTAAATTATACATATTATATATAAATACACAAACATACATATAATTATATACAGTGCCAAAATAGATATTTTAAAATAAATTGCATTACCCTAGATGCCTTCACTGCTAATTGTCTAGATCAGATTACAAATAGGTGCCAGATGCTCCAAGTTCCAGTTGCGGTTGGGCAAATGATGGACTGCCATTATTTTTCTACAGATAAACAGAATTTTTCTTTTGAAGTTTTAATGTATACTTTCCAATTATGTTTAGATGTAAGCACTGTTTCATATCCTTCCTAAATAAGTATTTGTTTTTCCTGTCTTCATTAATGAAACAATTCTCGCATGAACAATGTGCCTACCAGGCAAATGGGATGAGGAGTGGAGATGGTGAAACACACAACATTCAAATTAGGTTAGCACTGTATGAAAGTAGATATATAATTCTTCAACTGATAAATAACTACCTAATTACTAGAGCTCAAAATATAATAGGAATGAAACTCTACATCCATTTTGTGTGCTTCCCAAAGGCAGTATAGGAATTAGTTGCTGGCCAAAGCCTCTTTTTACAAATTAATTGAAAGGGAGCATAGGACAATGCCCAATAAAGATAGGACAAAGCCTGTTGGGCCACCGAGTCATGATGTGAACAGCCACATAAAGACAGGCTTTATTACTTGTAAGCTAGTTGCAGTCAAATGCCTCAGAATATTTATATTAAAATAAAGGAGCAGGTTACAGAATGGCAGTGAAGATGGCATGGTAGATAATCGTTGAACTTCAGTGTGAAACAAAGGCCAAAGGTATAACAAGATAAACAGCTAGTTTTACATATGCTGGTAAATAAGGAGGTGTTATTTCAGGATTGCATCTACTACCAAAAGAGAAATCTAGTTCCTCCTTTGAAATGTTAATAACATCCTACTCCTCCACTGGTGTTAATGATGTAAGGAATCCTAGCCAGGCAGCATTGATATCATTCTATTTCAGCGTGCCAGGATCTGTGTTCATTGAAACAAGGCTAACTGTTAGTCATTGCTATGCCTGTGCTTCTGTACATTTTATAATTCATTGAAATGAAGTAGCATATGGTGGATAATATTTTCCAATTACTTTAGTTAAACAGTGTAAAACAAATGTAAGAGATGGTGCTTCCTGTTGCTGGGCAAAACACATCCCCATTTATGGACAGCCTGGGAAGAAACAAATCCTAGGACAGATGTGCTAATATAATTGATTTAAAAATTCTGTGGCTTAAGATAACCTGTTCTGCATCCTCTGATAACAGGCTATTATTTACCTCTGGTCCCAAGACTGCACCCTTATACAGAGACATTTTCATACCCTCTACTGGGTCAGGTTGTCTCCTGGCATTCTTCAGTTATTGCAGCATTGATTAGGAATGAATTCTTGTTCTGCATCACAAATATTCTCCAACTCCTAAGAACTAACTTGTATACCTGCATAATTATTTCAGAATCTTCAGTGCTTTAAACAGGATTTCTGCACTTACTGCCAGCTGGTGTCAGCAACAGACAGGCTCTTTGATCAGTTACAACTGTACCTGCAATATTTTTCCTCCTTCACTTTGCCACATTCATGTCTTTGCTTTTGATTTCCAAGCCATACAAGTAAGACAAGTAAAAGAAGGTTGTTCACATTTTACAAGCCATGCAAACAAATGTCATTTGTTTGCATTCACCTCCTAGCCTCTCTTTTTTTCCCAGCTGACAGCATCATCCTGAGGAACATTGTCAGGTGCAGTGAACCAGGTTTAAAAGGCCAGCAAGAATGTATGAAATAAAAGAAGGAAGAGAGACAGAGAAAACTGCTGAAGAGAAAAGTAAGGGTTGCCTCCTTCCTCCTCTTTTTCTCAAAATTCTGGACATCAAAGAAAGTAAGTGCCAGAAATTTAAGATTATTAATTGTATGTGAGCTTGATAGTTCCAAAGTACCATGGAACTGCATGCCACTATCAAAATTGCACTTCAATCCTTTTTTCAGAGACTGCTATAAATATGGTCTGAATTAGTTACTATTAGTATAATGCTACTGTTATGTATGTACCATGTTATTATGATGTGTTATTATCCTTGTGTGCAGGGTTTGATCAAGCTTTCCATCAGCAGAACTTTCTTGGATTGCAGCAGCAATTTTGCATGTTGAAAATTTCCAGTACAGAAAGAGAACTGTACAAGCTGGGGAGAAACTAGATACTTAGTAGATATAATAGAGGATACATAGATATAATACAGTCCCTTCAACCACCTGTACTAATTGATTGCCCCTAAATGGCTTGCAGTGTGGCATTATGCAGCTCCAACCTCCCTGTCTTAGGAAGTGCATTTGCAAATGAATATAAGAGAAGCTGTTTACTTTGAAGGGAGGGTAAGAGATCTCATCCCTTGTGAGAGATATTGAAAAATTAAAAGGCATTAAACTGTCTGATTATAGCCACCAATCAAATTTTAACTAATGAACAACTACAAGAACTAAATTACACTTTTAGAAGTTGTGCTTTAACTTGTGTATACATTTATGAAAGAAAAGGAAAGCTTTCCAAATTACTTACCTACTGCAATATATTTGCTAAAGTTTGATGGGTTTAGTCTGGCTCTTCTGTTTTAAATAATTTAAAGCTAGATGTCAATGGCATGAGGTTTATGAAGTACAGTTCCAGGTCTGTTTAGTGGACTTTTTTACTGAAAGTATCAATCTATTGTAGTTCATGATATTGAGGTGAGATTAAAAAAAAAAAGGAGAAGACAAAGGATAAAGGCATATACAATAAAACTTAAGTGAATGTTACATTTCTATGCCCAAAGTTGTATTCCATGAACATTTTTTATATGAATTCCTAAACTTGGATGTGTGTGAACTCTCAAAGCATCTAACTGTTAGCATTGAAAGCCCACTTTTCATACCTAGTTTTACATCTAGTCATGTTCAAAGTCACCCAGCTCTGTAGTAAGGCAGCAAACCAACTGACATTGAGAAATCAGGCACTGTGATGCCTTTTTCTGCTGAAGGGTCTGTACTGAGCAAGTACTAGCATTCACTGCAGCACAAACACTTCAGCATCAGCCACTTTTATCAGAAGAGTTTGTTCTATGAGAAGCAGACCTAGTGGTACATGATGGCCTATATACGCATGGCAACTGTGTTGTATGTACCCTATATTCCTCACTGTGCAACCTAAACTCCTCTGTAATTCTCATGACAAACTCCTTCCTACAATTTTTACTCCTAATATACCTGTCTCCCCCTTATCTGCTGCCTACCTTCTCTGGCTTGCTTCCTGCTGGTTTTTGCCATGTGCCATAGCTACTTCGAAATGACAAGGTCCTGACTGATGGGTCAGGTTCTGCCAACCTCAGTAGCAATTCTTTAAACAAAGACGTTAACAGAGCTGATTTCCATGCAACTTATAATTACTACCCTTTTGTCAACTGTACTGAAACCAGTTTCAAAAATTACTGTAAAAGTCTGATGGGTAGGCAGATAGATGAATGGCATAAGCAGATAATGACCCAAGTGGAAGGCCCCTTTTCACAGACAGTGAGTGTTCATCCAGAAGCAAATTTTTTTGAATGCTATCCAGGGACTAGAGGCTGGTCAACCTCAAATTGATTCCTGGGAAGGTGATGGAGCAGATATACAAGGGACTAGGAGGTGATTGGTAGTAGTCAGCATGGATATATGAAAGGGAAATCATGCTTAACCAAGCTGATAGCCCTCCATGATGAGATAGCTGGCCTGGTGGAGGAGGGGAGAGAAGTTTATGTTTTATCCGGACTGTATTAAGGCTTTTGACACTGTTTGCCGTAACGTCCTCACAGACAAACTGATGAAGAGCAGACTAGGTAAGCGGACAGTGAGGCAGACTGAACTGCTGGGCTCAAAGGGTTGTGATCAACAGCATAAAGTCAAGCTGAAGTCTAGTCACCAGTGGTGCACCTGAGGGGTCAGTACTGGAGCCAGTACTGTTTAACATCTTCATTAATGACTTGGAGTTTGGGACAGAATGTACCTCAGCAATTTTGCAAAGGATACAAAACTCAGCGGAGTTGTTGATACACCACAGGGTTTTGCCACCATTCAGAGGGACCTTGACAGGCTGGAGAATTAGACAAACTGGAATCTCCTGAAATAAAGGAAACTGCAAAGTCCTGCACCTAGGAAGGAATAACCCCAGGCACCGGGCCAGGCTGGGGGCCAACCAGTTGGAAAGTGGTTTTACAGAAAAGGACTTGGGGATTGTGATTGACAAGGTGGTGACCAAGAGCGAGCAGTGTGATCTCATGGCAAAGAAGGTCAACAGCAGCTTGGGCCGCATGAGGAAGACTGTCACAAGCAGGCCAACTGTCGTTGTGGTACTCAGCCTGGGGGGGTCATTTAAGTGCTTCTTTAGAACTGGCCTGTAGGCTGAGGCTACATCTATTCTAGTGAGCTAAGCAGTGCTGGGACCCATTCCCTGGGCCAGCTGGCATAGGTGGGCCACATCCATGCTACTAAATTCTTTCACCCTTCAAAACAAGATATGCTACGTGCAGAATTTCTATTAAGGATGGTTCCTGGCCCATCGTAGCCCAGAATCTTTCCAGAAACCATTTGGGAAAGTGTGATTTGCCCAGGGACGATGCTGTGCCAGGGACTGTTGTAATAATTAAACAGTCCAGATGGTTGGCACTATTTAGTTTATGGATACAGTAGTGGAACAGATGTAGTCTCAAATAAAAATTTATCTTATGCAATTTAAAGGCCAAAGCCTAAACTGAACACACAAGCCTCCCTTAACCTAAATAAGGCAGTGGTAGATTAATCTCATTTTAGGTGATATCCCATTCTCACCACTGACTATGGTGCAATTTAGGGTGATTACTTAAGATCAGAAAACTAGTTGTAGTCTGTTGATCAGGGAAGAGTTACATGTTTAGGGGCAGATTGTCAAAGAATATTCAGGTGTCAGAGATGTGATGGATGTTTTGTGATGGGTTTAAAAGCAGACAGATCCTTAAATTCTACCCAGTCTTCTACAACCATTGCTTAGTAACAGCTTCTAGTGAATTTTATCCTGGGCTGAACATGAATCAGAAGTAAAAAATATATCACAGATCACCACTAATCAGTCTTTCTTTGAGAAACTGCACAGCTAGAAAATAATGGCACTTCAATCAAATTCAGTTAATTGCAAGCCCAGAACCAAAGTTATGTGAATGAGTCTGTTAGTCTTGAATAAGCAGTGCCAGAAAAGGGTATTTATTACATTGGTCTGCCTCCCAGTGAAATTCCATCCATGAATAAGGATTGCCTGAATATGCAGGGGGATTTATGATTGGTGAGGGGTTATTTTCAGTTTTCTTGATGAAAAAAGAGCCAAACCCAATAACAAATTCATCTTTGCATGTCACATGTTCATTTTGTTAAGCAGAAAGGATGATCCCTCAAAATATGAGCATGTCCTATTTACAACTACCTGTAAAGGCAGCTTGTCCACAGGTGCAGAGAGCTGATACTATTTTGTTGAGAAATAATTTTAGAATGTTTCCAGGGACCTCATAGAAAGTAAATAAGTGTTAAAATATAGGTAGCTATATAAATACAAAAAATTCACTTTCTGTTTTAAATCACCAGGAAAAACATTGTGATTTCCAGGAGCAGATCCAGGTTCTCAGTTCAAGAATTATCTGAAAAATGACAGAATTGTTACTGATAGCTAAACTCACTCACAGATCTGAAAGATTTGCCATGTGCACATTCTTTCCTTTAAACTTTGGTTGCTATCTGGTGCTAGAATAATACCAATTCTCTTTTTCTGTCAGGATATCATGTTTGAAAAAAATTACTATTTAGTAAAGACTTTTGCACCTTCTCAGAAAGAGAATTTGGAATAAATTCTTGTCTAGAGCAATTAATTGAAATTGGGAGTGATACCATATGTAAATGTGATTTTCTCCCATTAATTAGAAGCTTTAATTACTTTGAGCAGAGACCTCATTATACCACTTTTGGGAAGCAATGGAGGTAGGAAAAAAAAAAAGATCTTGAAAAAGCCAGTTATTCTACTATCAAAAGCCCTTATTTTTTTCTTGGTGCTCCTTATGGCATTTCATAAAAGTTTTATTGAATTCAGATCTGAACTCCTGTGGAAGTTTATTTCCTGCCTGAACCTTTCTGAACCCAGAACAAATTTGTTCAATGTATATTAATGTTGCTTTGTTATTTCCCTTAGCAAGAGCAGCACATCAAAGCATCTTAGAACTTATGGGGACCGGCAGAGAGAATGGTCCTGCAGGGGAGCCGGGGTATCAGGGTTTCGTGATCTGTATTTAGATCCTGCCAGCCAAAGTTTTCCTGTGAAATTTTACATTAGCTACTTAATATTTCTGTGTTTCAATTTGCCTCCTGTGCAGAAGGATAACAACAGCTTTCTCTCATCTGTTCACCCAACTTGTCAAGTGAGAATAAAGTGACAAGCGCAGCACGCTTGCACAGAAATTCGTACAGCAGGTCACAGCAGTCTTGTCTGGAGAAAAGAGGCAGGGCAGAGGGCTCTCTGTACAACATTGCACACAAATGGCCAACAGGGAGAGAAGCTAAACAGACAACTATTTTATTAACTGTGTTAATTATATATTAGTGAAGACTTAGATTGCCTTAATTTTTATATGTACGGTTGTGCATCCCATGTAAAATCCTAGCATAGGTTAGCTATATGTGCATACAAGATAGCAGCCTTCCTAAAGCTGTAATTACCTAAATCCATCTTTAGATGCATCTATGTGGTGAAAATTCTTCATTAGGATAGGAGGAAGAAAGATATCTGTGTTCTGTTTAAAAAAAAATAAATAAAAGAATTTCTGCTTTTTTGTATAGTCCTTCACAATACTGAAAGCAGTAGCATATTCTTATTTCAAATGAGTTCTTGTTCTCTTCAGCTGCTACTATAATACTTGTGCTACTCATGTCCTTGATCACTTTTTTTTTTTTTTTTTAAATCTGTGCCTCCCCTTTATCCATCTTGCAAAGGTCTGTATTCCTGGTCTGCATTTTAATGAGGTGATCTACAGACACGTGAAAGTTTGCTGAATGCAGTCAGCAGTAAAGAAAAGGCTTTAATAGTACCCTACAGCAGCACAGGTGTTTAAACTTTATGGAATTTAATATTTCCTGGTACTATGACATTAGACCAGACTTCAACCTGTTGTTTTTCTATTGTGATCACAGCAGTCAAGTTTCTATTTCCTGTTATTCTGAGACAGCCCAGAGGCTCACATACCTTTGCTAAAGCATATAAATAAGATATTTTTCTTAATTTGCCTGCCAAGTGGCAAATGTATGGTCATGCTGTGAAAGAGAATAGGTAAAGACTCTGCATTTTATTTTTGAGTGAATTTGTATAGCAGGTTTAAAAACTAATGCCTGGTATACCAAATATCAGTAAAATGTCTTAAAGATGTAAAGTTTAGGGTTTTTTTACCTCTGCATGCAGTATGTTATATTATACATGATCAGACAGAACAAAACAACTGTCACTGCCAAACACCAGCTGTGTACCATTATCTTGAATTTCATCAAACTTCCTGCAGTCATTAATTCTGTAATGTTCTGATTGTACTTCTAAACTACTAGATAGCAAATATGAGTCTAGGTTAAGATGACAAAATTGGATCACATTTAATCAGCAGAAGACTGGTCTCATAATTGGGGTTTGAGACCTTGAACAAACTCTTTGCCTTTCTTTGTCTTGATAGTCCATTAGCTGGAAGGGATCCTGAAATAGGTACTGAAGCAGAGGAGATTACATTTTAAAAAATTAGATTTCTGTTTCAGTCAGTGGTTTCCAACTTTTTCTAGCTCGCTAGCAACAGTGCTTGTGAAGAAATGTGCTGCCAGCAACATCTGACCTTGCTCTGCTTAAGCATATTTCAGCTTTAACAGCAACAGCTTCCGTTGGCCTCTGGTGTTGCTGAGGGATCTTGCAGAAAACATATTGCCTATAAACTATATCGAGAAGCATTGATAAATGTGAATTTGTGTTGTGCTCATCTAGCACTATGCCCTTTACAAACATGAGTGCAAAATCCCTGTTTTGTTATACACTAAACAAAAAACACTAAGAAAATGACAGGTTTTTTCAAACATCAAGTTAATGATGAGCAAAATTCAAGCACTCTTTTGGTGGAGCCTGGGAGAGGCGAAGGTGGAAATATTCAAAGCAAAACTCAAGTAGGTGTAGTAAATGTCAAGTCTTGATGCCTTATTGCTATGTAGTCCACCTGCTTAGAATTTATTTCAAATGTTTTATAGTATATGCACCTTTTCCCGCAGATTTTTGTTTTGTTTAAAGTCAGTGCAGTTTTTATTGTCTGCACTTAGTGTGGATGCAATAATTTACCACAATGTGCATTTCTCCCAGTCTATCTTCTGTTTACAGCTTCAATGCAAACATATCTCTGAACAGTGCTTAAATGCTTTTAACTATGCTTAAGTTGGTTGTACCTGACCACATGTCTAAGTATTTTCCTGAAGGGGAAATATGTTGAACTGGGGGCCATACAGTAAACTGGAAATTGTTGAATTAACAGGGAATATTGCCAACACCTTAAATACAGCCAGTTTCCCTTGCTAAAAAACATACCTATCCTGAAGTTTATGCAAAATACAAGATTTAAAACTAAATATCTTATTATTTTTGTACACTGCAGACAAAGATGTTGCTGTACATGGCAGACTGAAGCTACAGATGAATTTTAATTAGACTAAATCTCATTACATGTTTGCAGTTCAGCTGGACAACCAAGCCAAGGCCTCTCTGTGCTTGGGAAAATGTCATGGGACATGTAGGGCTTAAAGTAGCCAAGATCTTAATTTTGCAGGTCTTCCAAAGAATCTGCTGTCCTTCTGCTGCAGTAGCTGCAACTTCTGGGATGACAGCACATTTCCATTTAACACTAGTAATTAACAAATACTGGCTCAAAGGAAACAACAGCATCCATTAAAGAAATACTAGAAGATAGTTTATTAGTGGAGGAACCCCAACACTACCCACACTTGGATCAGTCTGAAAGAGAGGTGAAAAGAAGCATAATTATACCCCTGGGAGTATGTGAAATTATTTGATCAATACATTTTCAAGTTTCACTTAGTGTCTGACAGCCATGTAGCTAATAAAAAATACCTGTGATACCCAGTGCACTCAAACAATTAATGTAATTCTTGCATCATTAAAAAAAGAATCATTTGCTGGCCAGAAGGCAGTCCAATATTTTATAACGGCCTCTTATTCCACTTATAATTGTGTAAAGATGGTGCAATAGTTAGGACCACCCCGAAGATTATTTCTTCCTCTGCTCCTTATCCCGCAACAGGCTTTGCCTCTCACCCTCAGTTAGTCAGGCCTTGATGCACATAAAGTTAAAAAATCGAAGTAGAGTATTGCAGGATTTACGACAAACTCCAATGACATGATCCTCAAAACCAAGGTCTCGTCTGTTAGCAACCTCATTTTTCACCATTAGGGATACTGCAAATCCAGTCCAGTAACAGCATGGCAGCACTAGCATGAGTTTGCCAATCTTGTAATTACAGTTGTTGATGTGAATGTATATATATATATAAACAATAAATACATTTTTATAAAAATGTTTATAAGTATAAATAGATTATGCTTGTATTTGTAGTTTTCACCCACATGCATAAACACAGTTCCATGTGTTTATACCCAAATACATTGGAGGTTTAGGTGTTAATTTTTAACCTTAACCAGTGTGTAAGCATTACAAATCAGAATGCACCCCTGTATTCAAATTTGGGTATGCAAAAAATCTCATTGATTCAGAAGACCTTTGCCTCTCCTGGATTTTAATGGTTGTCAGCTGTTTCATTTCATCAGCAGACTGTGAACACTGTTTATCAGATTTGTGGCATAATATAGAATATTGATATGTCTATTATACAACTGGACAGCTTGACCGATCTATACCAAGCTGAAAAGATCCAGTCATCAAGTCTCATTTCCTAGCTAGTACAAAAAAACTCCTTCTACTGTCTTTTCCACTTTGTCCAACTCATTGCCTTTCATAAGGTCTTAGAAAACTCTATCTGCCTCTCTAAAGGATATATATAGAGAGATTCTTTTTATTCTATAAAGATAAGAAAAGATAGCTTGCAAAGAAAAAAATTCCAGGATGAGGCCTTCATTTACCCTTTCTTTCGTAAGTTTGTTTTTTTCATTTTGTAGTTTTTAATATTCAGTAAATTGCTTTTTTGTGTTAATAGCACATGAATAGGTGGTGAATGTCAACATCAGAAGATACTATCTAAAATAGGCAATCAGATGAGCTTCTTGATTTTAATATGGGTTATAATCATTAAGAAAAACACAAAGTTATAAGAAAATAGAACCTTTCTTCATTTAGATGTTTCTGCCTCCCTGCTCAGTGGCCAAGGGCAAACCTGAAAGGTTTCTGATTTAGTCTGGAGATCTGTACCTAAAAAGTATGGGGTCACTTGAATTTTGGGGGGAGGCCATCAGCATGTATAATCTGTAGAACAAATGTCCAGATGCATCTCCAGAGTCCTCATGGCTTCTGCTGTTTTTCCGATAGGTATCTGGGGACAGAGATGGGTGTTACACCTAGGGGAATGCTCCCTCCTCCAAGCCCTTTGTCAGATAGTTTTCTGTGGAAAATCAAATGAAACATTGTTACTAAGAAATAGAGGCTGAAGCAGGACAGTTTAATTACCTTTGGCAAAACAGGCAAAGATGTCCTAGCATAACTCTGCTATTCTTGATGCTTTCGACACTTCAGTTTTGTAAAAGAGGGAGGAAAAATTTTCTTGACCCAAGTAGATTAATGTATGGGTATGCAGATGTTGGAAGTCACATTCCTACCTTAGAGAAAAATTGTTGTGTTTAGAAAAGAAAGATTAATTAATTTAGGAAGTTTGGGTCTTTTTCTAGAAATACTTTTAGTTTTGTAAAACAAGGTCACTTGCAGGGTTATGTTGCACTTCTAACAGAGCGTTAAGAAGCAATAAGGAAGCAGTAAGTAGATAAGTAAGTTAATCTAAAATAGAATCATAGAATGGTTTGGGTGGGAAGGGACCTCTAGAGGACATCTAGTCCAACCCCCCAATACAGGATGTAAGTATTCAGTGCTCTAGTTAGTTAAATAAACCTACACTGGGAAAATTCAAGTAAATAAATACATAAAGTAGATCATATAAGATGAAAAAGATACATAAGAAGGAGATATGCCTGCTGCATTCTCTGAGATAGTGTTTATTGCTACCAGGACGTCCACTTTGCCAGGCTGTGTTATGCATGGAGACAATTAAGAAGTTGCTAACCAGTTTTGACTATTGCCATGTGTTGTACCTGTTTAAATACAGGTATCTTATGTCTCACATTCTGTTCTGATAAGCCTGAGACTTCCATAACAAATTTTGCAGTGTCTGGTCAGAGATATACCTAACGATGTAGAATGTTTATTTAGTCCTGTTCAATCTGAATCTAACTTCATAATAAGTATTATGAATAGTAAGTATTATGAAGTTATTCATAATCTTATGAGGTTATTCATAATCTACATATTTCATTTTTAATTGCCAGCCATTTTATTGCCAGATCTGAAATTACACTTCCAAATCCTATGACTTGCCTTGTCAGTTCTAGATATGTAAAATAAAATAATAAGATCAATTGAGTTGGCTTTCACATAAGGAAATAATTACTATTTTAGTACATTGATCATAGCCCCTATTATGTCTGCTAACTTTTTACTGAAGACGAATGATAGACCTTACATGTGTTCATATCATTGTTGAGATTATAAATTGTACTTTTCCCAACCTGGCAACAACCACAAGAGGCTTATTACATTTCTGTCAGGTTGGCTATTCAACTTACTTAGTCAGGGGTCACCTTCTTGATTTCAATACAAATGTCAGAACATTACACTTTTCCAAAATACAAAACCTTTACTGAAGGAGGAAAAAATAAATTATACCTGTTTTATAGGCATTAAATCCCAACAGAGAGACCTTGTTGCTCTTGTCATCCAGTATAACACTTTTCCTTTGTACTTTCAGGTACTGAAAGTTTGCAGGATATGTAATATGTTATTGTAATAGTTACAAGCACTGTGTTAAATAACATATTGTCTTCAGTTCTCTAAAAAACAGGTTTCTAGAGTATCAGAAAAGCCTTCTTATTGATTCCCATTTTATGTTTGAATACATTCTTAATTCTGTACATACATCTGCAAAATTTTTGTATTGTTTCTTTGCATTTACTACGCAAATAATGGTGTATGGCAACAAAAACTCACATGGCAAAAAGATACATTTATTTCTCTCCATTCTGGGTCTAAAATAATTCTAACCTATGTTTTAACATCAGAGCCAAAGATAATTGAATCTAGAGGGATTTTTTCTGCTATTTTAGTAGGCCTTAAATCTATCACAGATACTTTGGATAAAATAAGTTGCCATCTGGACATACTTATTTTTCTCCACTGACTATAGAAGAGCTTAAATAGCTAGTGGAGATTTATAAACCTAACCTTTAGATGCATAAATTAGGACAGATAAGCCCATTTTCTCCTGGATGCCTTCTCGGTCTGCTGTTTACCACTTGGTGTAGTTTATACAAAGCTAGTGAAAGGTTTAGACTTTAGGAAATTTTAGACATCTCATTCTGAATCTAGACAGGCAAAGCAATGTTTAGCTTATTTTAGGGATTATATTATACATGCATTTGCCTGTTTGTTCCTTCACTAGGTGTACTGGGTTTGGCTGGGATGGAGTCAATTTCCCTAGTCAATCTGTTACCCTGTGGGCCAATTTATTCCACATGTGCCACAGGAGTAGGTGTCTCAAGTAAGATTTAGTGAAAAAGGTCAAGGCAAAGAAGGAGCCCTCAGAAAATCCCAGATCTTTGTGGGGCTTCTCCAGTGTGAATCCATTCCTACATAAACATCAGATAATCCACACAGGTCCTTGAAGAGATGCTTTCTGAATGCCTCAGACATTGGAAACTTCAGTGGTAAGCTCACAGTTCAAAAGCAATCAACTTTGAGGCACACATCCAGCACAGACATGGATTTCTTTGCTCCAGCAACCATTGAATCACTTGTTTTGATGATACCATGGCTATGTAGTTTTTCTTCAGCTCTTCTATAGGAACCGTAGGGGATTTTTCCATATGGGGAAGAACATGTTGATCTTGGCAATTCTTGTCATGTTAGATGTCAAAATTTTCGCTGCAAAAATATTTATATGCACCTAAACCAAAAGCTTTCTTAAACAGTCTGCTTCTGTTGTGAAACACAAATACAAAACTTTTACTTGATGTCACAAAAATCTTCTAGATACCCTAAAAACTTGCCAAATTTTCTTGAAAGTTATAGTTTGGTCTAAATGTTGTCAGACACAGGTCAATGTTACACTTAATCAAACTGGTGTGCTTTTCACACAGTTGCTCGTTTCATCATTCAAAGAATAATTTTATTTATTTTAGATTAAAACCTCAATTTTTCATAATTTTAAGTTCCAAGTGGCAAGTTAAAATAATATTTTTGATTGGTTTTGAAATCTTCCATAACAGATACTTGACATAAAAAAGGTTCTTTGTAATGTCAATTTTGTAATGTCATTTAAGTAGAACTGTTGATATTGATGCTTTGGGAATCAGTTTGCATATTGTCAAACAGATCACAAATAGTGATAACCTTACATTGAAGTAATTTCTGGATGAAATTATGTATTGCATTGCATTATCTTTTGTTTCAAAGTTATTATCATATATAGTAGTCCTAAACCCTGAGTACATATAAGAAGAGATGTTGACAGTTTGACTGTTGTACTTGGCCTGGCTAGGATAGAGCTAATTTTCTTCATAGCAGCTCATATGGTCCTGTGGTTTAGATTTTTGACCAGAACAGCACTGATAACACACTAATGTGATAGCTTTTGCTGAGCAGTGTTTGCACAGCATCAAGTCCTTCTTTTTTTCTCACTCTGCTCCCCACCAGTGAATAGACTAGGGGGTGCGCAATAGCTTGGGAGGAGACACAACCAGGCAGGTGATCCCAACTAATCAAACAGATACTCCATACCATATAACATCATGATCAGCAATAAAAGGGAAAAGAGGGGGTTTTAGGAAGGTTAGCCATCTTTTGCTTGGGAACTGGCTGTCCATCCATCTACACATAAGAGATGGTGAATGACTGCTTTTGCATCGCTTGTTTTATTTGGTTTTCTTCTCTCTTATTCCACTTCTCCTTCACTTATTAGAAAATTTTTATTTTTATTTTCATCTTGACCACCAAGTTTTCTTGCTTTTGTTCTTCCTTTTCTCTTCCTCTGTTCCACTGGGGCTAGAGGGGGAAGTGAGTGGCTCAGCTGCCCACTGGGGTTAACCCACAACAGCTATTTATAATTGTCACACAGAAATAAATATATGCTTAAACCATCAGTACTATCAATAAAAAGATCAAACATTTGGAAAGACACATGCTTTCAAATAACTAAACATTATATTCATTTTAACTAATGAGAGGTCAGAGCTCATTATAATATACTTATTCATTTGTTTAACCTGATATTGATGTTTCTTGAATGTTGCATAAACAGAATTGCATTTCTGTGCTGCTTGCAGTAATGCGATATTGTGAAAGTTAGCAGGAATCTTATTAAAGATGCAACAAGATGCATTTTTTCCTGAATGTAATACAGACCAATTCTGTATCCCTGTTTTTAAACATGGGAAAAAAATATGACTTCATGAAGAGATCTCTTGCTGTTCAGGACAAACTTCATTTCAGTAAAATGCTTATTTCCTGAATATATTTTACATGCTTCCTATTTGCTTGTTCTTATCTACTGCTTTGAGAGATTAGTTTTTGACTAAATTGGTCCCTCAATAAAATCTGAGATCACATGGAGCAAAACCAGGAGAGTGAGAAATAACTGATTATTTTTCCCAAAATACTGATGAAACACAAAGTAATTAATCAATTACCTGGGAAAATGTGGAACTGTGGACTTAATCTTCCAGCTATGCATAAGTCTTGCCAGAACTGGATACATCCTTTACAGCTGTCTTGACAGTGTCATGACAATGGCTTTGTTGTTCCTTGCTTAGAGCAGAGAGTTGAACACAGGTCTTACAAGGGCATTGACAAAAAGCAAAATATTGTGAGCAGAGGTCAAAAGAAAGGGCAACATTTCAGACCCCACTAGTTGCATACTTACCAAAGTTGTATCATTTTACTCTTCATTTAATTCCTGGTTTGTGTTGGCAATGCCTGGCTCCCTCTCTCCCTATTAACTCCCTGTAGTTAATAGTTCCCACAAACTGCTTGCATACTGACATGTGGAGGATTTTATTTTTTCCCAAGATATCTAGGACTTGGACAAAACATTTAATTTGGTAAGACCTGGCGTTAATTAGGCTGGCTCAAGGTTTGAGTCAATTAATCTATCTGCTAAAAAGTTTCCTTTATAGTCAATGAAAGAGAAAAAAATAAATAAAAGGCTCCACAGGAAGACTCCTCCCATACTGAGAAAGGTCTGTCGGACAGGTAAGAGGAACAGTCCTCCAGGGGTGCCTCATCACCTCCATTGGCAATGGAAAGATCTGTCATGGCTTGCTTAAAGTAAATTCTAACTTTTAGACAGTTAACTTTCAGTGAGAGGAAGATCTTAAGAGCTTCTGCCTCTCTCAGGCAGCTGACTGGTTGATTAAGTACCTAATTATCTTTGAAGTTCTGCTTCTTGGGTCTTGGAGTTTCTACAGATAAAACATTTCTGGAAAAAATTGTTTTCCTGTACTGCATAAAGGAAGTACTGTTTTCCACCAATTTATAAACTTATTAGCATGCAGGAATAATTAACTTTTCATGCTGTTTTTCTTATCTAAGAACTGCCTATGAATTAGTATTGTTGACTTAAAAACTAAACAAACAATATACACCTTATGGCTTGATGTATGTGCATAAACACTATATACATTAGTAGCAACAGAAATCACATTACCTCAGGCAGCTGATTCTAAATGCAGAGTATTTTGCCATTGATTCCAAGAGAGCCCTTCAAGCTCTGCCTGATGGCAGATACTGGGGCTTTTTTGGCTGGATCTAAAATCTACTGTAGAGAACCAAGGTCTTAAGGAGCATGAGACAAACTAAAGAGGTATTGTTGATATCTACCTGGTTTTCTCTACAGCTTTGTACTTTTCAATATTACCAAGAGCAAGACCATTTTTACTGCCTGCATGGTTTGTATGTATTGATAAAGTACAGTTTCTGTGACAAAATAATATGATATTTTTCTGAGAAGAGGCAGACAGGCAACCTTAATCTTTCCCTAAAATTACATATCCCACAGTTTCTGTAATTCAGCATGCATCAGAACTGCATGTCTAATGGCATGACTCTGTCCCAAACACTGAAGAAGATCCTCCTTTTCTGGCAATAGTGTATAATTTAGAAGTGTCCATGTTCCCAGAAAGAATTTTTACAATCAGCTTTTTTCTGTCAAAGGCCAATTGACAATTCAAACATGAGTGAATAGAGTAGAGTAGAGTAGAGTAGACTATGTCAGTTGGAAGGGACCTACAACGATCATCTAGTCCAACTGCCTGACCACTTCAGGGCTGACCAAAAGTTAAAGCATGTTATTAAGGGCATTGTCCAAATGCCTCCTAAACACTGACAGGCTTGGGGCATCGGCCACCTCTGTAGGAAGCCTGTTCCAGTGTTTGACCACTGTCTCGGTAAAGAAATGCTTCCTGATGTCCAGTCTAAACCTCCCCTGATGCAGCTTTGAACCATTCCCATGTGTCCTATCACTGGATCCCAGGGAGAAGAGCTCGGCACCCCCCTCTCCACGTCCCCTCCTCAGGAAGCTGGAGAGAGCAACGAGGTCGCCCCTCAGCCTCCTGTTCTCCAGACAACCCCAGAGTCCCTAGCTGCTCCTCAGAGGACATGCCTTCCAGCCCTTTCACCAGCTTTGTTACCCTCCTCTGAAGGCATTCAAGAACCTTCACACCCTTCTTAAATTGTTAAATTAAATTCTTAAATTAAAGTGCACACAGTACTCGAGGTGAGGTCACACTAACACTAAATACAGCCGGATAGTCACCTCTCTTTACTGGCTGGTTATACTGTGTTTAACGCACTCCAGAATGTGGCTGCAGACCTCCCCACATTCCTAAGACCTTTGGTAGATGATTGAGAGGGGTTCTGCTGTAACTTCTGCTAGCTACTTCAGTACTCTGGGATGAATCCCATCAGGCTCCATGGATTTATGAACTTTTAACTGATACAACCTGTCCCTTACAATTCCAGTGTCCACAAATGAAAAATCACTGTTCCTGTAGTCATGGTCCTCCAACCCAGAGGACTGAGCAGCCTACAGTCTATCAGTACTACTAAACACCAAGGCAAAAAAAAGCATAGAGTGCTTTAAGGACAGCCTGAAAACGTATCTTAAAGCTTACCACATCTCATAGATCAGCCAGAAGGGGCAACAGGGAAGTTAAACAATAATAAAAGGGAACCAGCTTCCACTTTTTATTCACCATACAGATGTATGCTACATTTTTTTTAGCATTAGTATTTATAAGGTGTTTATTTGTTTATTGGATTATAAGAAGGTATTTATTATATTTATAAACTAAATCTAAAAGTATTAACATTTGTTTTAAATGTTGAACTCCTCTATGCCTCATCAGGAAACCAATAACTATCTTGCAAGGTGTTCAGGATAGATAAAAATCCTTGAAAAGAATTACATCTAGGAAGTAGAATTAGTATGTATTTTTCCAATTATATATAGAAATTTTGTATTGAAATCTTGTCATAATTATAACTGCAAGGGAGACAATGCTCTAGCATTCACATTTATACCAAATTCTGACACTGATTATAGATTACCTAGGCATTACACTTGCACTGCATCCTGTAACATATATTGCTGTGTTAATACAGAAAAAAATAATTGCTAGACTTCTCAAACATTTTACAAAATATCTTATCTTAAAATGAGCATACTGTTTCTTGTTCTGTCTGAAAAGCTGCATTTTTAGTAGTTTTCTTCACTCACAAGACAACTTGTTTTCATTTAATTTGCCTCCACTAATCTATGGCTGCTAGAGATTAATTTTCGATTGATTGCTTCCTCACACTCAAATGCAAGTTATCATGGGACGAAGCTTCCACAACATGTGAAGAACATTTCAGGTAGCCCTTTTTAATTAAAGGAGAACTATTAATTGGGTATACCAAGTTTGGGAAGTTTTTTTACTATAATAGAAACAATAGGGAGAAATTTAGCTCAACTCATGGGTTTGGAGGTCATAACCATCTTTGCTGGTGGATGGTGCAAATCCCCCTGTATTAGAACCAGCAAGACCTGGTTGAATGATTATTTTTCCCTTCAACTAATAGTACATAAGTCCTGCTATAAGTGCAGGTATTAAGTATTTGCAGAAGGGAATACGGTTAGGGAATGTTGTCTGAAAATATGTAAGAAAGCAAAAAGAAAAAAAAATAAGGAAAGATATCTTTCAGATAATTTGCTAGCACTTCTTTCTCTTGTATTCAGAAAATTTTGTCTGCAGCAACATAAGACAGTTGTGCTAGGGGAAAAACCAGGTGTGCAGGAGGAGGGAGAGGCCACTGACATTAGTTCAGAGTCCTGTGTATTATGTTCTTCGAGCATTCGCTATTTGGCATTTATTAGTTTCACTCTTTGGCAACAGTCTCCCTTTCCTGCCAGGGAAGTCCAGGCTCTGAATGAGCTGTTTGCAGTCTGCTGTCCTGCACTGGGAGCTTGTTGGAGACCCAATGGAACCTACCCACTAAAATTAGTTTTTAAAATTGAGATCCGGTGCCCTGGGGAAGTGAGCTACAAATTTTCTTTGGGCAAAGCAAACCATCACATTAGTAGTAGCTGGCACAGCATAAGGTCCCACATCGTCTCTTCATAATCTCCTCTTCTGTTTAGCTGGAGGCTCTGTGCACCCTCAGTCTCTATAACAAATAGGGGAACACAACATGGCTCCAAGTCTCCTTTAGGATCTGTCCTTTGGCTCACTTGAAACGATCAATCAGCCCCCTCAGGAAATATACTGAGTTCATCCAGCCTGTTTTAATAGCAAGAGTTGTGATCCGCTAGTCTGTTTCCCAGCCGAAGCTATTGGACAAGTAACCACTTTCCAAATAACTTGGAGTGAGACCAAATATTAGTACATTTTATTCAACTCTTATAACTAAAAGTCTTCTGGATCTAAAAAATGTTCATAATTCTCAAGTTAAATGTATAAAACTTATATGTAATCCTTTCACAGTCCAAATACTGCATTGTCTTTTCTCCTAATAGATGGAAGAATTACTACTGTAAGACCTAATTTTTCCCAGTTTTTATGCATGTTTACAGCATGTATGAAAGGGAGTATATTTCCCACCACTACCCTAGTTCTTCTCCTCTCTATTTTCCATTCCCACACCTTTTGTCAGTGGTATAAAATAGGGACTTGGAAAAAAACCCAGAGCTACTGCAACCTGATATGTACAAGGGCTGTGAAAGGTTTTTTGCATATTCCTTGAGGGCTGGCACTGCAAAAAGGTATGATAAGCAGAGAACCACACCAGTGTTTCATCTGTGCACCTCAAGAACTGTAGGAAGAATACAAGAACAAACGAGCTTACAAAAATATGGTAATGAATGCCCTTCCTACACTTCCACTGTCAGCTTTCTGATCTTCCAAGGCAGAAACCTCCAAACACTCCTTTCAGTGATGCAGAGGGAATGAAAACACAATACAACCCACAGCTAAACAGCCTTTCTTACCTCTCCTGCCAGATTTGCTCAGACACTTTCAGTGGATGGGCTCCCACTAGCTGGGTTACAAGAGTAACTTTAATTGTTTTTTCTGGCAGAGAAAATATGACGAGTGCATTTTTAAAGTGAGACTTACATGGATCATATTTTCTTTGGACCCTGCCTAAAAAATAAAGCTTTTGGGGTTAATCTAAACTGGCCTTTAGCCTTCCAAAGGAGTTGTAATATCAGCTTTTTTTTGTTTTTTTGTTTCACCTGTTAAGGACCCACAGACCTGTCTTTTTCCAAGGGAATGAAATGTAGCTTTAAATTTGAAATTATGAAATTACATTTTTCCCCTCAGCAGCATTGCTCATTTTTGTGTGTGTTTAATTTTGCTGTGCTTGTCAGAGTGACTTGTTTTAAGACATTGAATGCCCTGGCCAAGCAACCTGAAAGAATTGACTGAGATTATAATAATTGTCTTGGTAAAAGATTGATGCACAAACTCTCAAGGCAATTAGAAACTCAGTTTTGCCAGTCTAATGTTTAATTCTTTCTCATGTTTTGTTAATAAAAAAGAGCCAGAAATATGAGGAGAGAAACTGCAGTGCTTTTTATTATTCCACAGGCACACAGCCTACTTGGTCTAGCAGAAATGACTTACTCACTCTGAAATGTTTGGTGTCAAGCCTTATGTCTGTCTCTCAGGTACCTCATTTGGAGAACAAACAGACCTTGCACTTATTCTGCTTCTGATCTGTAATTTCTGGGTAGTTTGTAACACTCATGAGTTTGCAGGAAATTACAAGTGGGACCCAGTCACCTTCCACAGAACTCTAATATTAATGTAAGCTTTTGGTGCCCAGTAAAATAGTCGCCCGAAAGATTGTTTAAAGTCTTTTTTACTGTTGGTCGAGAGATATGCTTGTCTTTGAAAGCTTTCAGAGTAGCTCTTTACTTGCTCAAGTTGAACTTTCTAGGTTAACAAAGAAATTTTACCATTATAAGACTTCAAAGACATTTCCAAAGACTGTCTCCATTTATGCTTTCCTGTTACCTGGTCTGGCTTCAGAAACAATTGAGATTTCCCCTTCCAAGTATCCTTTCAAGTCTCTAATCTCTTGTAGGTGTGGCAGAACACAGGAGAGTTTGTTAACTCTGGCCAAGGAAGAAATTCATGAACCTCTTCACAGCCAACCATTCTATAAATATCAAAACTTGTTTTTTATTGTCACTGAAACATTAATTTAAAATGTGGTCACACATAAATTTAGAATTCAGCAAAGCATCCACCAAAAAATATGCAAAATAGAGGGTGTTCAGAAATCCCTTTCAATTCCATAAACTACAAGTGACTACAACCATTTACTTCCCGATATGGGCTAAATCTTAGTAATGCCGCTAATTTACTTCGCAAAGGAAAAAATGCTCTCATCTTTGTATCTCATAGATATCTTTACTCTGTTCTTGCTTAAAAAAAAACAAAAAGAAAACCAAAAACAACAGAACAACAAAACACCATGAAAATGAAAAGCAGTAAATAAAATCATTTCAGCTAACCAAGTCTGAGCCACATCATTTGGGAACTTTCTACAGGAGGAGGATGGACATTTCCAGCAGGAGATTAAATACGTAGCTAAGGCAAATGGCATGAATCTCACTCCAGAGCTACATCCATTCCTCCACGCTCCATAGGAAAGGCCTTATTATCCTAGAAAAATAATTCTTAGAGTTTTTAGGTGAAAGAAGTCCTTCCCAACCACTCTAAAATCTCTAGGATATGTATTTTCTTTCTCATAACATGAAATCCAAAGCCAGCTTCTTTTCTTCTATGGTTTAAGGTGTCTAAAATACTACTGCTTCTGTATGTTGTAGTACATAAACTAAGTTAACAGGTACTGTTTCAAAAGTGTCAAAAGTTTTATTTTTCTTTACAGGAAAATAGTGCAAAGATGAGCATAGAAAAGAATTTAGAACTTCAGACACTTGAGTATGATTTGCTGATGATGTCTTAAAATGAAAATTTACAAAAATGTTTTCTTAAATTGGGATACTAGTTACTAACACTTTTATTTTCAATGAACAATTACTTAAAATACAAGCAGGGTACTTAAATGATAAAAGCAAGTACCTGCATATGAAAATACAAGGAAGAGAAAGTATTAGAGTTAGAACCTGCAGGTTTAACCATACAATCCCAGCTAAACCCTGAAGACAGTGGAAGAAATGCATGTCATGTCCCATTAATGAGAAGAACAGACATACAAGAATATTATTTTCACAGTATCTTTGAAAAATGTCTTTTAATAATTATACTCTCCTACAATTTGAATATGAAGCTGATACATCAGTCTGAGAGCTTGCAATATTTTGATTAGCTGCTGCCACATTTCAGCATAAAAAGTTTTTTCCTTATTGACTAAGCAAAGTCATCTAATGCAAAACATAATCCTATCTTAAGTGGTAGAGGTCTTCCTTCTAGTGTGTGCTGTATTTATTCAGGCACGTCATTTGCTCTATCTTTTTAATAGCACTTGGAAAGCAAAGGATAGCTGTTGATGTTTTGCCAGCCTTTCAGTTCCTTCATGCTAGCAATCTCTCATAAATCTGAAGGTTCACATCCCTTTTTACTATTTTATACTTTCACATAAAATCTTTTTGTATCTTGATTTACACCATGTGTAAAACTCACGGTTGCAGAGATATTAGCAATATTCCATGAATATCTATCTTTATTAGGTTTATAGGCTCTTTGAAAAGAGGTTTTTAAAGCTACCAATATATACATTTATTTTTAATAGTGATTTCTCATTCTGTTTCTGTGTTAGATTTTATGTTAGGAATATTTAAATAATGGTAAGCTCTTAGGTATTTCAAGAGAGGTAAATGATTGTAGAAAAAAAGAAAAAACATGATTTGACTGAAAACCGTTTTTATTGAAGAAATAATTTTATACATTAGGTATTCTACTTCAATAATTTTCAACTTTTTGTCAGTTTGAAGATTATAAAAAGTATTTAAAAGTTTTCTATTAATTTCCCCCCCCTTTTTTTTAACTTTTCCTTCCCTTCTTTAGGAGAAAATAAAGGTAAGAAAAAAAAACACAAAATGGAATTGGGAAAAGAAGGATCCAAGAAGGATTCTCCCAAACACAAACCAAACATACTTGTTTTTTCTGTTTCAGTTTTAAAGCTGATATATAAAAATTAAAATTTAACTAACATTTTCAAAAATATTTTTGAAGTGGTGAATTTCACAGAGACAAATAGAAGAGGATTCTAGCATTGACTTGTTATAGCTTCTATTAACTTTGGTTTCCTTCCTTGGAAGATCTCATTGGCATAATATCCTTTCTACAGGTTTAAACCTCTTCTGAAGAAATATGGTTTCTGAAGAGGACCTCAAAGAAAGTATTAGCAGTTTTACATCTGTATTCATGTTTCCTTGCAGTATCTTTCTAAGGACAAAATGTTGGCCCTGGTATGCTTTCCTAGAATATATCACTGAGAAATTTTTGCCAAATTTTAAAATACGGGCATCTTTCCACAATCCTTTCACATAGTTCATTTCTTTCTGTTTATTTGACCCAGTGTTAGTCACAAGTAAACTTTAACAAGTGAGGAAGAAGCGCTACATGCTCTCTAGCTTCTCACCCAGTCATTAAGCACATTTTGGAAAAAGTGATTGATAAGGTTCAAATTAAAAATGAAATGCCCTGAGAGGAATAAGCTTTTTAACCTCATTATCACAACAGATCATTACAACCTTTTTGAGCCATCACAACCCAATTTACCATAAATAAATTTGTTCTCCACCTATTCATTGTTCCCTTTCTAGAGACCTTGAATTGATAGCTGCTGTAATTGTATATACCATTTCAGATACTCTTTAAAACAGACTGGGTATTCTGCATCCTAGTGACTCTGTAAACTGTTATGGTAAATATTTAAATATATACAGTACTTGTTTATATAAGACATAATGACTTTAAATTAGGCTGATTAGATATGCCTGACTGAATGTACGTTAATAATTTACTTTTCATCAATTTGTTCCAGTGCCTAGGGGGCTCAGAGAACATAAAAAAAAAAAAAATTCTAAAATGTTGAGCAGGAAAACAACTCAATTTATCTGAACAATGCATCCTAGTTCAAAATAAAAAACCCCATCATAGATTCATCTAGACACAGATTCAAAAAGCAAACAACCAAATAATTTGAGATCAGGCCTCCAGGCAAATTGTAGTTGAACTACAGAAGAAAGAGGAAATAAGTGGGTATTACCTTTTTATATAACACTCTGAGTTGGATTTGACCCAGAGTTTTTGACCGAAGGCTTTTCTGCTTTCTGGTCAGCTTGACATATACAAAAGGAGTAAGTCAAAGACTTTCTCAAACACTTACTTGAAAAGAAAAATTATTAATCTTAATTTCAATTAAAGATATTCCATCCTGCAGTACGTATTGCTGATCTCATTAATTTTGCAATTCTGAATAAGCCACACTAGAAACTTTGAAATATATTTTTAGACAGAATCCCTTCATGTTAATATCAATGTGGACTAAAAATTTCAAATAAAAGATCAGGTAGTTCCTTGCAAAAATGCTTTGCTACTCAGAGATACCAATCTTTCGTACAAAACTATGCTTCTAAAATGAGGGTGTTCTCAGAGCCTGCTGATCAAACTCTAATTTTCCAATAAGCATGAAAGGACACCAAAATATATTTGAATAATGATGTCATTGTTTTCTTCCTTGCCAAGTCTCGTGGGGTTTAGCTCCCCATGAAGGCACCTGAAAGCATGATCCAGAGCCCATACACAGTTGCGTTGTGTCACTTGCTCTGCATCAGGTGGCTCACCTGGTCCCCAGCTGACTTCCCACAAGTCCTGGGTCATATATGCCAGTCCCATCCAGACAGCTCTCACATCCTAGGGCATTTCACGTGGCAGTACAGATGTGTGTGGACAACTAGAAAAAGACGTCAGCGTTCACAAGTGATCAGTCAATGGTCAATACAGCTAATGGGATCAGCAAGTATTTCAGCCCACCAGCTGCAAGAGGCTCAATTCAAGTGCTGTAATGTATTAACTGCCCTGAGGCTGGATGAGTGGAGGGCCTGAATCCTACTGGGAGGCTGCTGAAGGCCCGGAGAGGTGCTGTTAAATATTTACAATGGCATTAAGCTCCTATGTTGAAGAAGGGAGTTTAACACAGCTAAACAGAGGTGTCCAAATGTCGGTGTTTACAAACGTGCCAAGTGTACGGAGAGGAGGTCGGTTCCACATGAAGGCACTGAGGGCCATTTCAGGTGCTCCAGAGCCCCTCAGACACAGTGTGGGCTAGCAGATCTCTCTCCTCAGCAAGCTTGACTCTAATCTCTTCCATCTTCCATCCAAAAAGAGTAACAAGATTTATCATCCCTGCTCCTTGTCCTCCTTTTGTAGCCACTAGAAGAGTATCTAAGAGTACTGTACATTTAAGACCAGTGAGAAACTGGTTCCCATGTAATGCAGAAGATTTATGTCTGCCTATTGCTGATCAGACACTGCACAAAGCTGGCTCCTTGACTATGAATAACTGCTGAAGAAATCAAACACTGAGGCAACAGGTTATTAAGGAAACTTTCTTGTTCTTGTTAGCTGTCCTGGTTTCAGCTGGGATAGAGTTAATTGTCTTCCTAGAAGCTGGTACAGTGCTATGTTTTGAGTTCGGTATGAGAAGAATGTTGATAACACACTGATGTTTTCAGTTGTTGCTCAGTAGTGTTTAGACTAAAGTCAAGGATTTTTCAGCTTCTCATGGCCAGCCAGCGAGAAAGCTGGAGGGGCACAAGAAGTTGGCACAGGACACAGCCAGGGCAGTTGACCCAAACTGGCCAACAGGGTATTCCATACTGTGTGACGTCACATCCTGTATATTAACTGGGGAGAGTGGGGGCGGGGAATCACCGCTCGTGGACTGACTGGGCATCTATTGGCAGGTGGTGAGCAATTGGGCTGCGCATCATATGTACATCCCAATCCTTTTATCATTACTGCTGTCACTTTATTAGTGTTATCATTATGATTATTAGTTTCCTCTTTTTATATTCTATTAAACTGTTCTTATCTCAACCCACGAATTTTACTTCTTTTCCTGCTTCTGTCCCCCATCCCACTGGGCGGGGGAAGTGAGTGAGTGGCTGCGTGGTGCTTAGTTGCTGGCTGGGGTTAAACCACAACATTAGCTTACCACCAACCTGTTCATTGTTGGACATTTCCCAGCCCCAGGGTTAGAATATATAACTACAGTTCAACAGGTTTGAGTTTTTCACAAAAAAGTGAATTCTGGCATGCTTTATGAGTAATGTAGAGAGAACTGAGTCAATATGAAAATGTTATGTTGCTGACTACAATTGCTAAATTTTTTTGTCCTTTTAATACAAACTTGCTTTGTGGAAGCGCCTCCAGCCTTGACTGTCTCAATCTCATGTTAGAGTAAGTAAAACCACCCCACAAGTAAAACCACCCAGCAGCCCTCCTGGGACTTCTGTCCTTCCTCAACATGTAAATTTGATGTCTCTTTGCACTTTTAGTCAGCTCAAAGGCTCTCCATCTCCTTTTCACTGATGTGAGGGAAAGAATAACAACGTGAGGCCTCACCTTCACGCAGTCCTCAGCTCCCATGCAGGAGTGGGATGTATCTGCTTTCTCCTGGCACAGTGAAGACAAAAGGTTTAAGAGTGGGTCTGGAGCAGATTGGTTGGAGCAGACTGACTGTTCATATGGTTCTCATGATTAACTTCAGTGGCCCTTGGAGTACCTCTGAGGTTTCTTTCAAGGTGTTTTGCTAAGTAATATAAAAGGAGCAACCTCTCTCCAGTGTCCACTGAGGGATTAAGTTTTGCTGTCATGCCTTAAACTAACAAGCTACACAACCCACCCAAGTATAAAGCATTATGCACAGCATGCTTTGCATCACTGAATTTTGTCCCTCTCCATCCTTCCTTTCTACCCCATTGCTTGTGGTTCCCTAGAAAGGAACAAATTAGCTCTTCAACCAAGGACCGTGGAAAAATTATTTTAATAGTACCAATAAAGTGCATGGGTTTACACTACAAAATAGCTGTCTCAGATTTATTTTCAGGGCTTTATTTATGTCTTGATTCAAAATTTCATGTGTTTTTGTCATATGTAATATTTATTTTTCCCTCCATGATACTTTTCCCTTTCTTTTAATTTCATGGTACAGTACTAGTACTTTCATAAAATGGTTCCAAAATGGAAAAAAAAAGGAAAATGGGATTTTCCCTGCAAAAACACAACTTGTTGGGCCAAAGCCAGGAAAATAGGTCCTAATATTGCAAAATATAAATGAGCGTGCTCTAGAAAGACAAGTTTCAGTGCAGCTATTGTCATCTGCAGGTATATGCCACGTGAAACTGCATCAGCATTATTAAAGTCATGTGAAGTAACAAAAAATATCTGGTTGTCTGTATTACAATGAGCAGAACATGGTAATGACAATGCGGGGGGGTCTCTGTTGGATTTAGATCTTGGGCTCCATGAAGCATGCTGACAAATGTCTAAATATTTCTATAGTGACTCTACAGAGCCCAGCAGGATTCACAGACTTCACTACAGGATGATCAAGTGTTTTTAGCAGACGGAATGAAAATTCAATGTGACCATGGGCAGCTCTAAGTTATGCAATCTTCACTTTATCCCAGATGTTGCTAGAGGAATTTCTCTTTTGTTTAATATCAACAACATTTTTCCCTTGACTTCACTCACTGTAGTCACATGTAATCATGTCAACATTAAAATACAGATGCCCAAACTACCTTTTGTAATCATCCATAGTAACCAAGGATTAACAAAATGGAATAAATAAAATAAACAAATAAGACTGCACAGCATCTCTATAATAAATCAAACATTTTTACAGGATATTATTCCATAAATGGCATGGGAATAAGCTGTTTAACCTACATTATCCTTCATATCCTTCAAAACCTTATGTTGCTTGTGCTGGTAAAAAGCAAAGAAAATATTGATGTATTCCAAAATGCCATTACAGGCTATAGCTTGCTAGAAAGCAGGACTACCTCTCCAGTCCAAATCACACTGAAATAAAAATTTATGAAATTTCACAAAAAAGTAATTCCAGTTCTTCTGAAAGGAAATGTAAACCCAGGGCTCTCTGCAGCTGCTGCATGAAATTGATATTCTTGGTAGTTTCACCAAATAGCCACTTGGAATCTCAGTCTCTATAGCTGTAGGAAAAGCAAAGAGACTAAATGAGCTGGTGTAGCTCATATAGCAGCCCTAACCTGTGACACTACCACAAGCAAGTTTGCTGCTATGTGCAACGTGCCATTGCTGCCCTGATTCAATGTCATGATGCCTGCTTAGCATATGAACCTGCTTTTTGCAGAAAACTCTTTCTCATGGTTCATTTTGCTAGTAGGAGTAATATATCACGCTGTATAATATAAACTTATTTACCTGAGTTTTCTACTTATTCCTAAATAATATTTTTTAAATCAGTCATCTATTACATTTGCTTATTTGATTATTTATTACAAGCCATGGAAGATGGTCAGCTTGTTCATTGTTTGTAGCAAAAGAGTTATTTTCTTTCATTTTAGCCCAGTCTTAACTTCTGCCTGAAATTTTAGTTTTTGTGTGTGTTCTCATTAATATTCAAAAAACCTGTTCACTGTAGGCAAGGTTTAAAACTTGTATAATTGCAGTTTTTCTCACAATATTCTACAGAACAAAGAGAATTCCAGAAGAAATCAGACCTTGGTACATTGTCACCATTTATCACTGTCAAATTCCCTTTATTTCTGAAGTGAAGGAAACGTAAATCAAACTTAAGGCACAGTGTTGGCAAATGCTGCCAATCTTCAGTTCCTCATAACTCAGCACCCTGTGGTTTGAGAGCACTGAAAAATGGCTGCTGCATACCAAAAGTATGAGGAGGTCCCTCTGTCCCTATGCTATTAGCATAATTCTGCATTGCAGAGTCTGTTTTTGGACTCTGGTTTAGTTAATAAAATTATGCAAAGTTCTGGAGGACAGTTGGAGGAAGCAGAAACCCTTTCCCACCCATCAGTTTTTATTCACTTCTGCAAGTGACCTCTGACGGAGCTGCAGTGTAGTCAGTAAGCTAGAGTTTCTGGTTTGTTTTTGCTCTTCTGGCATCAAGATTTTCTTGGCTTGGCTTTCTGTTGTCTCCAGGACATGAGAACCTGGGTGAAGCCCCCTCTTCCCAGCCCTGCTGCCCTTTCTGCACCCTGATGGATGGGACCTTCTGCCAGGAAGCAGAGGACATGGGCTTGAGTCTTCTCAAGCTGGGAACACAGATGTGGTCTCTCACCTTTGTGTTGTGGTGGCACCATCACCATCTCCTCTAGTGTGGCTTTATGTGACCTTCATTGTTGTTTAGCAGTTCCTCTCATAACCTTTGATATTTTTAAACCGGCCTTCTGAGACATTATCTCTTTCTGTGTGCAGTAGATGAAGCATAGGTAGCTGTGTGACATGTAGGTATGAAATCCATAGCGGGAACAAAAACCTGGATTAATCTACCCAGTGTTACACTCTTGTATGAGAAACCTCAATTAGCATCCTAAATTAGGATGATCCTATACTTATGCTACAATCAGAGAAGAAGGCTGAAGGAGCTGAAATGTTTCCCCCTTTCCCACTGAGTTTAGGGGTAACCTATAAGAAATTATGATACTTATTTAGGCACTTATTCAGTGTAAAGTTAGACAGGGTGAAACCAGGCCCTGATGCTTGGAAATTAATCATCGAGTCTAATTTTAAAGACTTAAGTCATTGGCTTCTGCACTACACTACTTCCAAATTGTAGAGTATCTTTCTCATAAATTTTCTCAAAATATTAGCAAGCTGAAGAGACTGCCCTACTGTTTTGCAAATGTCCTGAAACCATTTTTCCTCCTTGCTACTCCCTGCTGTGACTCCAGGTCCCAATGTCTTTATGGATTGATACAGCATTTTCTAATTGGAGCTACACATAGCTCTTTCCACATTGAAAAGGTGCCAATGAACATGTCCACCATAAGAATGTGTCTGCCATCTTTCAGTGCTCTTGAAAACCTGGGCAAGTGAGCATGTTTGAGCTCATCAGCAACCTGGAGAAAGAAAGCCAGTTTGAATGAAAGATTGCTCATTGTCTCATCTAGCTCCTGACTCGCTTCTCTGAAGGCAAAACATTGGGTATTGCATTATTTTAGGACATAAGCAGTACCCCGAACATTGCATTTTCATTTTCCTTAGTTGCTGTTTTTCCTGGAGACAATGTTTCTGTATTGGATGGTGGGGGCTTTTTTTGGACAGTGAAACATACTTAGTCATTCTGGAGCTCAACAGATGCTCAAATATGGCCAAGAGATTTCAGCATTCACTCATCCAATCATGGTATATTTGTAACTTTTTAATCTGAAAGGACAATAAATGCTGCAACTGAGGCATTACCAGATTCCATTGCTCTGCTGAGTTCCTCCTACATGTAAAATGTGAGTAATGTATCTTCAGGTTAGGTTGTATGTTGACTTTGGTAGTGACTTAAGGATCAGACAGTGCTGTGTGAATAGTAAGTATTTTCATGTCTCCATGGCTGGTAAAGAACTTCACAGTTTTCATAGTGCAAAAAGGATGGAACCTGTCTCTCTTGCTTCAGAAATCATAAAGGTGTCCAGCTTTCGAAGATCAAAACGCAATACTCATTCAACATTTCCCAGTGTAGCATAATAATAGTATGATTGAATTAAAGGGTCCTACGGGGATGCATGCATATTTCTGAACCTTGATTGAAAGCAGGTTAGCTGCTTGTTTGGCCTTCTGATGTTTTTCCTTGGCCATCATGGGAACATCTCCCCCTCACAGGCACCTACGTCACTGGCTATCCAGCCCTCTGGGAACGAAACAGCGTGCAGGAGCTCACTCAGGAGTTTCCTGGCACCTCAAACATTCACCTCTCCAAGCTGCCTGCCTTTTCAAGTATCTGAAGTTTGGGAATCTGCCTGACAAATTCAAGCTAAAAAAAAAAATAATTACATTTTCAGAACCAGAATTTTGTTTATGTCTTTTTTTTTTTTTTTTTTTCATTTATTTTGACCTTTTGTCCCAGTTTGGAGGACATAGGTCATTAAAAATAAAATCCAATTATTTTGAAGAATAGAAATTCTATATTGCAGCAAACTCTAGCAATTTGTGCTAAAGTACAACAATACATTAAATGGCAGTACTGTAGCATCCTTGGCAAGGTTAAAGTAAATACTTAAAAAACTCAGTATTTAACTCTTAAGAAGTTCTCTAAAAAATTTCTATCCACTACTGGGCAGTGATGCATATTGTCAAATTCTTAACAATCATAAATACAACTTTGTTATTTACAGCTTTGAATTTATATATTCTTGACACTTTGTGATATATTTTTATGGAATTCAAAACTGATATCAAAAGGGGAAAAAATTAATATATTCTGTATAGCACCCTGTGTATATGAAGTCTCTATAAACACTCATAGCTTACCTGAAAATAGCTAGTGTCCCATACATTAAAAGTATTGAAAATTACTGCTATGTTTGGATAAAACCATCATTCTTTTAGTTTTCAAATAGCAGTTACTGTGAGAATATTTTAAAAGTTACATAAAAACCAATAAATACTATGGGAAATGAACACCAGGGCAAAATATTGAAGTGAGTACTCTGTCCTTACAGAGCATTCTTTGTGCACTGAAAGCATTTCAAGATGTTCAGCCTTTTGTCTTATCTGGCATAAATTCAGTTTCAAAACAAGTTGAAATATCTAGTTGAAGATATAGTGAAAGACTCTTTCTGCTCACTGTAACTTCTGTCCCAGTCTAGCCTGAAGTCATGACAGACTTTTTGGAATATACTTTGATGGTAATAGAGATTGTCTTAATAGGTCAACACAGACAGGCATGAATAAAGAATTTAGAAAACTATTTCTCATAAAATTAACTTTGAGAAAGTTAATAGTTTAACTATTGACAAAATAACACTGATCAAACACCACCATGAAATCAATCAGTTATTTTTAAAAGGTAGTACACAGACATGCACATTAAGTAAAATAACATTAGACAGTAAATCACATTAACATCAAAGATGTCATTTGAGACTAAAAGAGCAATGACATTAGAAATAATAACATAGCAAATATGTTATAAGGAGCTGCAGATGTGTAGTCAAAGATGATAATAGCTTTACACTTCTGTGGTCCCTTTCATCCAAGGATCTTAATGTATTTAAAAAAAAACCCCACTGCTCTACCTAGTTTGTAGTTGAAAGTGGGATTCAAGTTACGAGCTGGATATGTTGGCTCTCAGATAAAGACAAGATAAAGATAAAGCTGCAAGGGTTGCATTTATTGCACCCAACTTTAACCTAAAAATAGACCTTTACTTTAAGTCATCCGGGCCCTTTCTACAGTCAATGTAGACAAATAGGAACAAGAAGATGATTCATCTTACCTGTCTGACAAACCTAATTTAAGATGTAGTTACAATTTCTGAAGAAGGGCACTTTCAAAATGTTTATTTACTGTATGGTAATAAGCTGCAGTCCTTACCCTGGATGCTGATGTCTACACTGCAGAATCTTCAGAGTCCAAGGACATCAACCTCAGGTGCAAGAAGGCATCTAACTAGCTCAAATATGAGTCACAAGGCATGAAATCCACCAGGAACCTTCTGTGAGACCTACATTCCTTCCTGGATCTGGCTGCTTTAGAATTTTATATGGTAAAGCAGTGCAGAGGGAAGAATAAAAGTCCATGGTCTGATGATATTTAATATTAAACGTGAGGACACTTTAAGAAATGAATATGCAGTTATTCTCTAAGAAAGGACAAAATCAAAACCAGAACCTTTTACATTACTGATCAATATTTTGATCTATCAGCTTACTTAACAGTCTTACTGAGATATTAAAGACTTAAAAGATACTCACTGTTAAGAGTGTTTTGAATTTTTCATTTCCACCAAGCGGAAAATAAATATTAGTTTCGTTTTATGTGTATGTACACTGAGCTCAGGCTGCTTTGTGAAAATGAGACAATTACCTTCAATCCAAATTGTTTTCCAAACACCTTTCACTCTTACCACATGATATCACCCATTTTTTCCAGAGCATCAAGACTTTCTTTGTGCCTCCCACCCCACCTTGAATACATATTTTTAGTAAAGATTTTTGAAATACAGGACCTCAAGGGTCATCTTTTACTGTCTTGTCTTCTTTTCTTGCAGTGACATGTTCAAATGCTATAATGAGGTGCATAATCTATTGTTGTATTTCATTTTTAATATAAAGTTAGTCTTTCCATGCTCATAATTAGACTTTGGATTGGAGACTCCCTGGATATTTGCCTCTCTAACGAAACTTTTTTCCCCTCTATCTTATGTTCTTCTTTCAACAAAAAAAAACCCAAACCTAGTATGATCAGAGTTATACCATCTCACGACTTCAACAGATACACAAACATACTTTTCCTTACCTTCATTCAGGCAGACTCTGCAAATTTAGCCTTCCTACCAAAAAACTGTCTCTTAAGCTGTTGACTCAAGCGCTAGAACTGTGACCAAGACACACTTCAGTCTTAAGACAGATGTTTTCCTCCATGAATAAAGCATGAGAAAATAAATGTAACTAAAATGTTCATTCTGAGTGAAAAACATAAAGAAAATAAAGACTAGTTTTCATGCTGGGATGCATGAAAATAAAGACTAGCCTTCTAACTGTTCATTATAGTGATGTGAAAGAAGAAGAAAAAAGAAAGCTACAGGAACATATAGCATAGAAATACTGTTGCAGAGAGGCTGTATTTGTATTGCAATAGGAAAAGAAGGAATGCTGTTCCACAGAGTAGAGGACCATTACAGATCTTTATACAACCAAAAGATAAATAAACTGATTAAATGTCATGAAGATACATAAAATCACTGTCATTAAAAAGGTCTTTTTAGGCTCAGACAATGTTTTGTCCACAGTTATCTGGGAGCAATCCTGAAGATCTCAGAGACAGTGCACACCAAGTTCAGTCTTTCCAAAACATCCTCTTTCCTCCTTGTCAGCAGCTGCTGGATTTATGTGTAGATCAGAACACTCACTGGCTATTTTCTCGTTACCCAGGTGAGGGAGTTTAAGCGAGGTGTTAAGAAAATTAATGAACATTGTCAATAGTGTAGATTTTCTGGTCATAATACTCCTCTGAAAGATCAAACAATACACAGTGTTTGAAGAATTTTAAGCACTTCTTTAATAGCAGGCATACATAAGGAACCAATTTTTCTGTACTAGTTAAATGTTCAGAGATGAAAAGATTCTGGTTGTTTTGTTGTTTGTTTGTTTGTTTGTTTTCCTTATAAATTTCTGTAGCAGAAACAGCGAGCCTGGAAGGAGGGAGAGAGCAGGTACAGTATTCCTCTAGAAGAAGCAAAAATTTAGTCAGAAATGGCCATTGGTTAATACAAAAAAAAGTGAGACCTTGAATGAAAAGGTTTAATTTCAAGATTTCAGGGTTATATTATATTCCCAAATATATATCTGAGATATCAAAGAGTTCCATTAAAGTCCTTTGGAAGTCAGCTACCACATCCTGAAACTCAAATACCCCACATCTGGGATTCTCCTGTATTCTGAAAGAACAGAAATATAGATTATCTCCATATCTGATCTTTATATATATATATATGCTAGTGTCAGCAATAGATGCCCAGAGCCTGGAAAGGGATAACAGCAGGAGAGCACCTGAAGAGCCGCACAAAGGAATTCCAGCCATTAAGTCAGCTTCATCAGGGGTCCAACTTAAATGCTTCTATGCAAATGCACGTAGCATGGGGTTAAAAACAAGAGGAGTTAGAGATGTGCACACATCCGCAGGGCTATGATCTCACTGGCATCACGGACATGTGGTGGGATGGCTCCTATGGCTGGAGTGTTGGAATGGAAGGATACAGGCTCTTCAGGAAGGACAGGCAGGGGAGATGAGGAGGGGGTGTCACCCTCTATGTCAATGACCAGCTGGGGTGCACGGAGCTCTGCCTGGGGATGAGGAGCTGACCGAGAGCTTATGGATCAGAATTAAAGGGAGGGCAGGGACAGGTGACATTATAGTGGGGGTCTACTACAGGCCACCCAACCAGAAAATACTTCTGGAAACTATGCTAAAGCACATGGAAAATAAGGAGGTGATTGATGACAGCCAACTAAGGGAAGGCTTCTGTGGTGGGTTAACCCTGGCTGGACACCAGGTGCCCACCAAAGCCTAGAATGGCTCAGCTGGACAGGGGAGAGAAAAATGTAGCAAAAAGCTTGCGGGTCGAGATAAGGACAGGAGAGATCATTCACTAATTACCGTCACGGGCAAAACAGACCCAGCTTAGGGAAAATTAGCTCAATTTATTACAAATCAGCCAGAGTAAGGTAATGAGAAATAAAATGAAATCTCAGAACACCTTCCCACCACCCCTCCCTTCTTCCCGGGCACAACTTCACTCCCGGATTTCTCCACCAAGCCCCCCCAGCGGCACAAGGGGGACAGGGATGGGGTTTACGGTCATCACACACTATTTTCTGCCGCTTCACCTCCTCAGGGTGAGGGCTGATCACACTCTTCCCCTGCTCCAGCGTGGGGTCCCACCCACGGGAGACAGTCCTCCATGAACGTCTCCAACGTGGGCCATTCCCACGGGCTGAAGTTATTCACGAACTGCTCCAGCATGGGTCCTTTCCATGGTGTGCAGTCCTTCAGGAGCACACTGCTCCAGTGCGGGTCCCCCACGGGGTCACAAGTCCTCCCAGAAAACCTGCTCCACGGGCTCATCTCTCCGCAGATCCGCAGGTCCTGCCAGGAACCTGCTCCAGCGCCGGGTTCCCACGGGGTCACAGCCTCCTTCGGGAACCCACCTGCTCCGGCGTGGGGTCCTCCACGGGTGTGCTATCAACACCTTTCTAGCTACTGATGCAGGGCACAGTGCTATGAGGGCTGCTGTGGGGAGTATTAACTCCATCTCAGCCAGACCCAATACAGCTTCACTAAGGGAAAATAGCACCCAACAAATTTGGTGGCCTTCTACAATGGGCTTACAGCATTGGTGGGTAAGGGAAGAGCAACTGACGTCATCCACCTGGACTTGTGCAAAGCTTTTGACACTGTCCTGCACAACATCATTGTCTCTAAATCGGAGGGACATGGATTTGATGGATGGACCACTCAGTGGATAAGGAATTGGCTGGATGGTCACACTCAAGAGACTTCTGGGGCCCCCAGCATAAGAAAGACATGGACTTGTTGGAGTGAGTCCAGAGGAGGGCCACGAACGTGGTCAGAGGGCTGGACAACTTCCCCTATGAGGACAGGCTGACAGAGTTGAGGTTGTTCAGCCTGGAGAAGAGAAGGCTTCGGGGAGACCTTATAGCAGCCTTCCAGTACCTAAAGGGGGCCTACAGGAAAGATGGGGAGGGACTCTTTAACAGGGACTGTAGTGATAGGATGAGGGGTAATGGTTTTGAACTGAAAGAGGTTAGATTTAGATTAGATATTAGGAAAAAAAATTTTACTGTGAGGGTGGTGAGGCACTGGAACAGGTTGCCCAGAGAAGTTGTGGCTGCCCCATCCCTGGCAGTGTTCAAGGGCAGGTTGGATGGGGATCTGAGTCTAGTGGAAGGTGTCCCTGCCCATCGCAGGGGGGTTGGAACTAGATGATATTTAAGGTCCCTTTCAACCCAAACCATTCTATGATTCTATGATTTATTTTTACATAGGATCATGACATCATAATATATTTCATATTGAAAGGGACCTCTGGAGGTCTCTAGTCCAACCTTCTGCTCACAGCGTGGTCAGCTGTGAGATCAGACCATGTTGCTTAAGATTTTATCCTGCCAGATTTTGAAAACCTCCAAGGATGGAGACCGAACAACCTTTCTGGCAACCTGTTTCATTGCTTGACTGACCTAATGGACTTTTCCTTATATCCAGTCTGAACCTCTCTTGTTTCAGTTTATGCCCATTGTCACTCATCATCCCGTGATGCACTGCTGTGAAAAGCCTCGCTCTGTCTTCCTGATAACATCCTTATAGGTATTGGAAGGCTGCCATTAAGACCCCACCCACCAGATGTCTCTTTTTTTAGCCTGAAGAAGACTGGACAGGAGTTGTCAGGAAAGTGAAAAGGAAATTAAAATTATAACTGCTCAGTAGTGGTAATTTGTGACCAAGGAATGATCTAGCACAGAGGGCAAGAAGGCCCAACTACAGAACAGGCTAATCTGGCTAGAAGCAGGAATGCCAGAGACAGAATGACTTCATGTAAAGGAGTGAAGTTTCCCTTAGTGATGAGATAGAAAACAACCAAGGCATTGTCTTGTAGCAATCCTGGAATGCAAGCACTCAGGGCCCATCCTTGGGCAGCAGAACTGGGCTGGGGGATGGACCCAAAACTGGGTTGAGGTGGCTGATACTGACGGTCACATGATTGGTGCAGGTGTAAGAGTGTATAAGGAATTGGCTTATGATGCATCTTTGCAGACTCCTTGTAGATCCATTTATGGTGGTAGGACTCTTGTCTGATGTACTGTTCAGTAATTTTTTTTTACATTTAAGCACAAACATGCATTTAATTCACCTCAAGGGTGAATGCCCCAACAAAAGCCAAAGCTCAGCTGGAGTTGAAAAGTTTAAGGGTTATCAAGGACAACAAGGTAAGGCAAAAAGGTGAAAAAAAAAAGAGGAATAGTTTAATTGTAATGAATAGATTAATGGATACTGCCTCGACGAGGAACTGGACAAGGGATTTTGCTTTAAAATGCAGGTGTATGACATCATTGATAACAGTAACATCTACTGATCACTATGACAGATCAACAGTTGATGCTTATACATTTACTGTAATTCACTTATAGATTTGTCAACTACCAGAAAGCAACAAGAAAACGAGAAATTTTAAACAAAGAAAAGCTGCAAAGAATTAAGTGATAACATTCCCATTTAGGAAGCTACACCGAAGCCCTTAGGATCCATCATGTACTTACAGGTAAATGTGTGCTTAATTAGTATGTTAAATTATAACATGGAAATTCTGTCTTTTACTTTGATACTTTTTTTTTTTTTTTTGATACTCTTACTTTTACTCAGTAAGAAGGGCCTTCCTGCCCAGTTGTTTGAGTCGCTGCTGGGCTGCTCTGCAAAACAACCGACCACATCTGAAAGAGTGGGTACGGAGAGGTCACCAGTGATCCTGGAGGAGCACATGCTAGTCTTGGGGGGTCAACTCCTGGGAGTGACAACACTGTCAGGAAGTGCACATTGCTAAGTACTTTTTCCCAGATGCTCTGGGAGCTGGTTTTAACTCTCCTAGCTCTAATAAACTGGATCTAAGCACCTGCAGTCTAATCCTGAGCGTGTGAGAGCATGGAAATTCCAGCAGGCTGTGGTAATAGCTGAGCTTTCTTCTTCTAAATCCAGCCAAGAGGTTTGGCTTCTAAAATCTGGATACCCAAGAGGTTTCAAAGATTCTGCAAAAGCAAAGTGATTGAACAAAAAGTTCCCAAAACCCATCTGACTTATTTGTACAAGTGTCAGGATGTACTGACAATAGAAGGAATATATTTCCTGGATGAAAGAGAAGAGCAGGCAGCATTTTAAATAAGTGCAATAGCTTCACAGATGGTGGATATCAGATACCACAGTTCATTAGATTATAATGACTCAATGAACGTGAGATAATCTGAAGTGACAATACAAACTGATGCTTGCACTCCATTTCACATTAAGAAATGCACAGTATTTTCATAGAAATAAGTAATTACTTATACAATACATGTTCATTTTAATTGTCAGAAGGGTGGAAGGAACGTGCAGCTATGGCACAACTGACTATCTATAATTTCAGGGTTAAAGAGGGCATTCTGAAGTCTTAAAGTAATAGTTAAATTTTGTTCTAAGAAAAAACCACAGCTATTATGAAAGGCTCCTGATGGAAACCTTTTAGCATGTGACATGCCTCAGGCATATTCAAATTTCTGTTTGACATTTTCAAGAGTACCATAATCTAACATGACTGACAAGCTGTACTGCAGAAAATGGAGCTTGAAATAAACCTGTGTTTTATTAAGTGTCACTATAGATAAAATAGTTGATTGTACTTTACCCAGCATAATTCCTAAAAGATAACTCTGTGAAGGCTGCTCACTGTCAGGGTACTTAGATCACTGTTGCATGGGCCCCGAAGAACTAGAATGAGACAACAATGTTTGCATTACTGTTAAGACGTGGGTTAAGATGGCACGTTAAAGTTATTTTCACATGGTATTTCACTTTGCTATTTATCTGAATAGTGTTGAGTTGTTAATGGTTTTAATTAACCAGTTCCCTGGTTCATTCTTTTTTGAAGTGTTTTGCTAATGAATTAGGGATTTTACTTGGATAACCCAGGTAAAGTCCATTAGCAAAATTTTGATAATTAATCAGTAGGAACAGAAACAATCTAATGAAACAAAAGCATTTTCTAAGTTTTACTAAGCTTCATGAGTCCCATTTCTCTTTGGTTACTGACAAGAGTATTCATGAATCTAAGGTGCAAGATTAATTTCACTGAATCAGTGACAAAGATAATTATTTTCATTGCTCCTGAAAGCAAGCCTTATTGCCTGTTTGTTTTCTGTTTTACACTCATAACTTCCTTAAGATGACAAAATAAAATGACTAACAGGTGTTAAATGTAAGTACTGCCAAAAGTATCTGTTAAAAATATTAAAGAACCATTTGTCAAACATTCCTTTTGATATTACAAGACCTCTAATGCGTGCATTTATGCAGTTTGTGCATGTTTACATGCTATGCAATACAATTTGTCTAACTTTTGTCTGCTTAAACTTCAATTACCTTATATTTTCATGTATTTAAAATACCAAAAGGGTCACAATGACTTTCCAAATATTTTGTCAATGCCTTTTAGGGTCACAGTGACTTGATTGATCATGACTGGTATCAGCACAAATCCTTGATATATGCTGTATTGAGATATGCTCATCACAGTGTCAAAATTCCTTTGAACAAAGTCAATAGTGCTACAGATTGACACATCACAGTACCTTTTTGCTCATTACTTAATTAATTAAAAAAGGCTTCTCTTGTGTCAAAGGCATATCATTCCTCCTGGTATTATTCCAAGACATCCAACAGCCACCCAGCTGTGCCAACAGCTTTCTACTAGCTTTAGTGTGACTACCAAAACCTTCTGTATTACCCACACAGTTATTTATATTAGCATTTGCAATTTTACCTGAGCTGTTATTTTGGGACATGGTACTCCAATGAAAATAGAGACAATTTTCATGTTTATATGAATCTAAGCTGACTTCTAATATATTCAGATAATAATAACAATTATTACTATTGTTGTTCTAGTAGATGATGCACTTCTCTGTATCACAAATTAAAATTATTATTTAGGAAATTAGAATTACAAAAAAGTATATTATTGAAAAGATTATAAAACTACAGATGAAATACTTGGTGAGACTCCTAGATTTAAAATTTTAAAATTCCATTTAATCTTCATAGATTGCATATATCCTAGATGATCTAAATAGTAAAGCTCTGTTACAAGGAGTGTGTTTCTTACAGACATTCAGTAACATTTAAGCTGGGATGATATGTCATTTCATTATGCATTTAGGTGGAAGACTATTAGTTCTTCTACTTTGGAGAGCAACTGAAATCCTGGCTAAAGTCCTGGTTTCACTGCTTTCCCTGAGGTTACTTCAAGCATGAAGATGATGCATTTATTTTCAGTGGGACATTTTAAAAAATTCTAAGTTCTAAAGCATTTTAAACAGTAGGTTTATAAGAGTTAATAGTTAAATAATTGGCACAAAAGCATGCTGCAGAAATGAATGTTTGACAGTTCTAGTAGATGTAAGCAGAAAATGTAAAGCAATATGCACAATATATTAGGTAGTGCATAAGGGTCCTTTAACTGGCTCTGTATAGCCATCACTGTAGAAATAGCAACAGTTGTTTCAGCAGTGCCCCTATACTGACTAGCCTTTGCTGGGAAGCTAACACTCTTAGGACTCCATGCACAGTGCTGTGCTTGTTCTGCAAATGCACCAGCTAGTTAGGCAAATCTCTACTCTGACATCCACTGAAAGGCACAGACTGGTCAGTCCTTGAGTAAAGCCTTCTAAAGCGTATTTGCATCCTTGAAATATGTGTTCAGTATTGTCCTGGTTTCAGCTGGGATAGAGTTAATTGTCTTCCTAGTAGCTGGTACAGTGCTATGTTTTGAGTTCGGTATGAGAAGAATGTTGATAACACACTGATGTTTTCAGTTGTTGCTCAGTAGTGTTTAGTCTAAAGTCAAGGATTTTTCAACTTCTCATGACCAGCCAGCGAGAAAGCTGGAGGGGCACAAGAAGTTGGCACAGGACACAGCCAGGGCAGCTGACCCAAACTGGCCAACAGGGTATTCCATACTGTGTGACGTCACATCTAGTATAGGAACTGGGGGGAGTGGGGGCGGGGAATCACCGCTCGGGGACTAACTGGGTGTCGGTCGGCGGGTGGTGAGCAATTGCACTGCGCATCATTTGTACTTTCCAATCCTTTTATCATTACTGCTGTCACTTTATTAGTGGTATCATTATCATTATTAGTTTCTTCTTTTTCTGTTCTATTAAACCGTTCTTATCTCAGCCCACGAGTTTTATTTCTTTTCCCGATTTTCTCCCCCATCCCACTGGGGGAAGGGGGAGTGAGTGAGTGGTTGCGTGGTGCTTAGTTGCTGGCTGGGGTTAAACCATGACAAGTATCACTGTTGGCTACACCTGGGAGTGGGAAAAGCATCTGCCTTACATCCAGCATGCCAACTGGGAAGGAGTACTCCTGGGTATTAAAGTCTGTTAATTTGGCTGGTCTTAACAGTCTTAACAGTAAAAACCAGAATTTTACAAAAACAGTGCATGAACAAATCACAAAGAAGAAAAGACTTATTTAATGAAGCTACCTATTAATCATCCCATAAGACAAGACCTGCCTATACAGACAAACAGTACCTTCTGCCCTCAAAATTAAAAACATGGTCTTTTTCAAACAAGTAAGAAGCCATTTCCAGCATTCCTTCCAGGGGGACCAAGTGATACACTGGAGGACATGGGTGCCATCCAGAGGAACATCAGCAAGCTGGAGGAATGGCCAGCAAGAACCACATAAAGTTCAATAGTGCCAGAGGTGAAGTCCTGCACCGGGGCTGGGACCACCCTGTGCTCTGATACAGGCTGTGAGCTGGCTGGCTCAGTGGCAAATCTGCAGAAAAGGACCCGGGGACCTGGTGGGCATGAGTCAGTGGTGTGCCCTAGCAGCAGTAAACGCTAAACATAGAATCATAGAATCACAGAATCATTTAGGTTGAAAAGACCTTTAAGATCATTGAGTCCAACTGTCAACCCACCACCACCATGCCCACTAAACCATGTCCTGAAAAGTACTACATGTAGTGAGCTGAACTAGCAAATGTGTAGGCAGAGAGATGGTCGAAGGACATGATGTTTCCCCTTTATTTTACACTCGTGTAGTTGCACTTGGAAAAGTGTCCAGCCTGGTCCTCTCCTCTCTGAGTACAAAAGACATACTGAGACACTGCAGAGTCCAGCAAAGGGCCACTAAAATGACTGGAGGATGAAGCATAGGATGTATGAGAAGCTGGTTCTTCTAAGTCTCCTGAGCTTGGTTTAAAAATAAAGGTCCTGTTGTGGAACCCTTGATCATATCAGTAAAGTTTAGTAGTATGAATCCTTGGGTTTTTTTATTTCTGATGGCAGAAAGAACTAATTTCAAATGTTCAAAGTAAAAAGTTGTAATTGTGTCTTGATGAATTGGAGACAGCTGCAAAGAAAGCTGGAGAGAATTTTTTTGCCCCCCCCCCCCCCCGCCATTACCTCAAATACTCCCTTTTCATCAAAAGATACTGAAGGTTTAAAGGCAGTAAGTGAGTAGTAGGAATAAAACTTGGCAATTCCCAAAGGAAGTCTGTAATGAGCACTTTTAAACACTTAGGGTTATTATGTAGTTGTCAAAGCTGCTATGCTTTATGACCAAAAAAAAAAAAAAAAGAAAAAAAAAAGAAAAAGGAAAAAAGAGAGAGAAAAGTATTGTGCAGTGAATGAAAGAACTATTAGACTCATTTGGGGTGAAACAAAAAAAGTGTTCACCAGCAGTTTAAGCTTCTCCGCACTGCAGACCAAGCTGAATTTTGCTGTTCTAAAAAGCAAGAGCCTAGACAGGACTGAGCTGTCTGTGCGGAGGAAAAGGGCGAAGCTGAAGGAATGACCAGGGCTTAACATCGTTACAGAACTGAGGGATGGAAACTGAATCCTGTTTATGGACTGATCAAAGTTCAGAGGTAGCCACAGGTCTATATTGTCCCTTTACATTAGCAGAAACCCTGCTTTCCAGGATGCCAGCACTGGCACAAGAGATCCTGGGAAACATGTTACTCTGTGTCTCTGGCAGTCTGCTGCTATTTCACTGTTGCTGCTTTTGTTACTGCAGCTACACAATTGCCTGTGAGTAGATTTACTCCCATGGCTCACTAAGGGTATTTCAGATATTGAAACACCTACACCTTATCTAATAACTGATTAAACAGACTATTTTTGAGGTCTCTGCATTCATTTCCAGTTTCTATCTGGTACACTCAGATACTTACTCAGGAGCATTAAAATAGGCTGGGATGTCCCACTGAGCTTTTGATGTTCCCCCCGCCTTGTATCTTGAAAAGGTAACATTATTCAAGAGGCTTTTTTTCCCCGGTCCATAGCTGCAAGAAAATAATAATGATGATGACCAGAGATCTGGCATTTTGCCTGTCCTGTGAAATACATATTATTCACAAGGTCACTAGGGAATACAGGGCTTCGGCCAAATATGAGCAACAGTCTGGGATGCTGGAATTCATAATACTTTCTCTCTGACTACCCAGTTTACTTCAGCTTGGGTTGCTGCCATGAGTTCTTATTGGAGCTGTACCTTGGAATAGATAAAAATCAGCATATCCGTCCTGTGAGAAATTTCCATATTACAGAGTTTTCAGCCAGATGTGGGACAAAAATTTGTAAATTTGTTTCATCCATTTAGTTCAATCAATTTTATTTGGACAACCATGGGCATTGTTTCTGACTACTGCAGCCACCCAGATTCTGCGTCCTTCCTTCATCACGTACTCCACACAAGGCAAACTTCATAAGGCCACTTGAAAGTAATGCCTGGCATGAGACACAGCTAGTTACTTTGTGAATACTTTCTAGTATGTCAAATAGAATCAAAGCAGATGTTTAGGCTCACCTGACTTTAAACCATGGAAATTAATTAACTTACACACCTCTACACTGGGGGCACTGTATTTGGCTAGAAGAACACATGACAGATCTTCATTTATTAAAACCATAAAGGTCAAAAGAAAAAAAAACAAAAGCATTGGCCTTACACTCAATGGAATTAAACGCAAACCTGAACTACAAAGGGAGTTAATAAGGAAACTCACTGTTTATTAGTGCTTCCAGTCTGAAAACATTAGCTTCTGAGGATTTTTTATTTGTTTTCCATAAGTGTCATCTCCTCAGCTGAAAAACAGCCTGTAAATCCAATCCACCCTTGATCTTTCTGAGACTTGCAAAATGAATAAGCCTTTCTTACAGAGTTATGAAGAAAGGGGAAACAAATGGTATGTTACTTTTGAGCAGGTGTAATTTCCAGGAACTGAGCTAAGATTACTATCTTGTGTCACATATGAGAAAGTTTCCACATACAGTAAAAGTTTTTGAGTTCAGATTTTCCCCCATTGAGTATTAGAACAGCTGAAAATGAAACATCTGGCTTTTGGACTGATATTAAAATTTATGTGTCAGGTTTTCAAGTCTTCATAGTCAGTGGGGAAAGTCAAACATTTATTGAAGAGGATACATAAGATCTATATACTAAATAGGTAGGTGTGGAATAAGAATAGATGGAAGGATTGTATCTGGAAATCCACCACTTGCTTAGATTTGGGTGTTTACCTGAGATGCAGTGAAGCACATCTATGAAATAAGTCAATCTGAAATCAACTTAGAACTTAGTTGTGCATGTAATTTTAGCAGCAGACCTTATCTTTTACATAAAAATCCTCTGGTTAGAATACCCTTGCAAAAAGCAGAAGTAGTGAGGTCTAGACTCACCTCAGCTTGGGATTTTGTGAATCTACAACTTCACCATACAGAGGTGGAGTTTGCCATAGCATCAACTATCAGGCTTTCAGAGAAGCTAGGATTAGATCGTTTTCTGTCAGACCTTTAGAGGCTACCAGTTAGCATAAACTGTGAGATCATCCTCCTTGAAGAAAAGGAAAAAGTCTGACGTTAAGTCCAGTTGCAGTTACTAAGGGGTTGTTGGTGGTCTTAAGTACTCTGCCTTAAAGAGAGATGGTAACCCAGGGTTGCAAGATAAGTACTACCACCCTTTGCTTGTAGAGCTAGGCTAACCCTTGCCTAGTGTCTACCTGTCCCCAGGTGTCTTTCATTCCTTTCTGCATGGGCATCCTGGTGGGGCTGCAGAGGTCCTGTACAAGACTAATAGGTGAGTTTGGACAGTATCCTGGCTCCTAGGGGCAGTGAGTGTGAAAAGCCCAAGTGTACAAAAAAAGTTTAAAATCCAGGCTTCCTGCTCTGCAGGCTCCTCTACTCAATCATTATCTACAAAATCCAAGAACCATGTCTTTTGGTACCATCTCTGAATCAAGCTTTTTTTTTCTTATTAACCTCTCTCTAGTCATAGTTCTGATGAACTTTCCCAGTGAGCAGAAGATCAGGGTTTGAAGGCCCTCCTGCTGCTGAGAGTCTAAAATTTAGGTCTTTTGCTCCTTGGTTCATGTTTCACTCACCAGAATAAGGGGCTTTGCACTGACAGCTTACACAGGGGCAGTCTAAGTGGGGAATCTTGATAGAAACACACAGAGGTTTTTAAACCTTGAATAAACTGAGGTGCTGGCATGTCTTGAAATATAAGGTGTAGTAGAACTTCAGTCTGCTACGTCTTCTAATATAAATACAGCATCTTTGGCACTGGGGCATTTAGGCAGGTAGGCAGGTATTTCACCTTCTTGGTCTCTACATTATGTTCCTGCACACAGGTTCACAAAGTCACTCGTTCCTCACTGCTGTTTAGGTTTAATTTAAACTGGACGCAAGCTCCTAAGTCTCATTGAGAATCTGAATCATTAATTTTAGTTGAAGTGAAACTTAGGCACTTTTAGATTCAGAGAATTAATCACTATAAATCTGGGCTGAGTTCCAAGTTCCAGCAAGGTTGAAAATTTGATAGTTACATACTATTCCCTTTAGATTTCTATTCCCCAAAGGATATTTTAGCCTGTTTTATTGAAACTGAATATTAAAGCTGCTATTAAACTTCATACTGTCAGTGAGTAAAAATGTGGTGAAATAAAACCAGCATGCATGTATCTCCATACAAGAACTGGCACTTTGAAAACAGGAAGGGCATACCAAACAATCCTATAACTCAAGAAGAGAAAAATACTGCACATTATTCCATGTAAGAGTTAAAATTTTTTTTTTAATTTTTTTTTTTTCATTTCTATCAAGAACAGGATAAATCAGGACATATGTATGTAAGTATGTATATACTTACATGGGCCAGCAATGTGCCCTTGCAGCAAAGAAGGCAAATGGTATCCTGGGCTGCATTAGGCACAGTATTGCCAGCAGGTTGAAGGAGGTGATCCTTCCCCTCTAGTCAGCACTGGTGAGGCCACACCTGGAGAATTGTGTCCAGTTCTGGGCGCCTCAGTACAAGAAAAGACATGGACATACTGGAGAAAGTCCAATGAAGGACCACAAAGATGAGTAAGGGATGGAGCATCTCTCCTATGAGGAAAGGCTGGGAGACCTGGGACTGTTCAGCCTCAAGAAGAGAAGGCCTAGGAGGTTCTCATCAATATATATAAATACCTGAAGTAAGAGTGCAAAGAAGATGAATCCAGGCTCTTTTTGGTGGTGCTCAGTGACAGACCAGAGTACTGAAATACAGGAGGTTCTGTCTGAAATTAGAAAACACTTTTTCACTGTGAGGGTGACTGAGTACTGGCACAGGTTGCCCAGGGAGGTGGTGGAATCTCCATCCTTAGAGGTATTCAAAACCCATCTGCAATGTGAAGCTCAAGGGCAGCCTTGGCTGCAGTGACCATGAAATGGTGGAGTGCAAGATCCTTTGGGCAGCGAGGAGGGTGCCCAGCAAACTTGCTGCCCTGGACTTCAGGAGAGCAGCCTTTGGCCTCTTCAGGGATCTGCTCGGTAGAGTACCGTGGGATACAGCCCTGGAGGGAAGGGAGGACCAAGAAAGCTGGTTAATATTCAAGGGTCACCTCCTCCAAGCTCAGGAGTGATGCATCCCAGCAAAGAGGAAGGCAGGGAACAACACCAGGAGGCCTGTGTGGATGAACAAGGAGCTCCTGGACACACTCAAACACAAAAAGGAAGCCTACAGAGGGTAGAAGCAAGGACAGGTAGCCTGGGAGGAATACAGAGAAGTTGTCCAAGCAGCCAGGGATCAGGTTTGGAAAGCTAAAGTCCTGTTAGAATTATATCTGGCCAGGGATATCAAGGGCAACAAGTAGAGCTATCGGTACGCTGGTGATAAAAAGAAGACTAGGGAAAATGTGTGTCCTCTCTGGAAGGAATCGGGAGACCTAGTTATCCGGGACATGGAGAATGCTGAGGTGCTCAACAGCTTTTTTGCCTCAGTCTTCACCAGCAAGTGCTCCAGCCACACTGCCCAAGTCGCAGAAGGCAAAGGCAGGGACTGGGAGAATGAAGAACCACCCACTGTAGGAGATGATCAGGTTTGAGACCATCTAAGGAACCTGAAGTTGCACAAGTCCATGGGACCTGATCAGATGCATCAGTGGATCCTGAGGGAACTGGCGGATGAAGTGGCTATGCCACTATCCATCGTATTTGAGAAGTCATGGCAGTCCAGGGAAGTCCCACTGACTGGAAAAGGGGAAACATAACCCTCATTTTTTAAAAAGGGGGAAAAGGAAGACCTGGAGATCTACTGGCCAGTCAGTCTCATGTCTGTGCCTGGCAAGATCATGGAGTGGATCCTCCTGGAAACTATGCTAGAGCACATGGAAAATAAGGAAGTGGTTGGTGACAGCCAGCATGGCTTCACTAAGAGCAAATCATGCCTGACAAATTTGGTGGCCTTCTACAAAGGGGTTACAGCATTGGTGGATAAGGGAAGAGCAATAGACATCATCTACCTGGACTAGTGCAAAGCATTTGACACTGTGCTGCGCAACATTGTTGTCTCTAGATTGGAGAGACATGGATTTGATGGATGGACCACTCTGTGAATAAGGAATTGGCTGGATGGTCACAGTCAAAGAGTTAAGGTCAACGGCTCGATGTCCAAGTGGAGAGCAGTGATGAATGGAGTTCCTCAAGGGTTGGTATTGGGAGCAGCACTGTTTAACATCTTTGTCGGCAACATGGACAGTGAAGAAGGAGGGGAGGAGGTGTGCCTGAGGAGGGGATGCCCCTGCAGCCCATGGTGAGATGGCAGGCTGTCCCTCTCTGGGCCGTGGAGGGGAGCAGGGGAGCAGATGCCCACCTATGGCCCTGGGAGAGAGGAGCCCACGCCAGAGCGGGTGGATGCCCTTGAAGATGGCCATGACTCCATGGGAAAGTCCACACTGGAACAGGCTGTGGCTGAAGGACTGCAGCCCATGGAAAGGACCCATGCCAGGGAAGTTTGTGAAGAACTGCAGCCCGTGGGAAGGACCTCACGCCAGAGAAGTTCATGGAGGACTGTCTCCCATGGGAGGGACCCCACGGTGGAGCAGGGGATGAGTGAGGAGTCCTCCCCCTGAGGAGGAAGGAGCTGCAGAGATGATGGGTGAGGAACTGACCCCAACACCCATTCCCTGTCCCCCTGTGCTGCCAGGGGGAGGAGGGAGAGAAAACCGGGAGTGGGGTTAAGCCCGGGAAGAAGAGAGGGGTGGGGGGAAGGTGTTTTGAGATTTAGTTTTTATTTCTCATTATCCTTGTTTTGATTTGATTTGTAGTAAATTAAATTGATTTTGTTTTTTCCCCAAGTTGAGTCTGTCAAGACCGTAAGTGGTGAGTGATGCCTCCCTGTCCTTGTCTCGACCCACAAACATTTCTTTGTATTTTCTGTTCACCCCACCGGGGCTGGGGGTGGAGGAGTGAGCAAGCAGCTTCATGGTGCTTTGTTAACAGCTGGGCTTAAACCATGATAAGCATGTACGTAAATGAAAAAAAAAAAATAAAATCTGTATCTCAGATATATCTATATCTTAGATATGGGCTTAAACATGTACATGCATATATACACATTATATTAATTATTCCATAAATATAGTGCTTTACTCTTTTCTTCCATTTATATTTTGGACTGGATTGTAAATTTCTAGGAGAATTAGAATATAAAGATGTATATTGTATACAGCTGGTTGAAGTCTAGTTGTACTCTATATCCAGATACTTAAGTATTGAGCATTTACAAACCATGTTCATGTTTCCAGCAGGAATACATGTTTTAGCCAAGCAAATGAATAAAGAAATAGAATGTTATCAATATGCCACAGATAGCAGCATCACCTTGTATTTGTTGTCATTTCTGTCTAAGGAGTGGGAGATAAGGGATTGGTGGATAAGGGAAGAGCAACTGATGTCATCTACCTGGACTTGTGCAAAGCATTTGACACTGCCTGGGAGATACCACTCTGACAATGTGAGCCCTTTCATATTTTCATCAACAAATGTCTGCAAATCACCCCTCTTGAGTTTGTGTTGTCCTTCCTTTTCTATCCTCTGCATATTGGCCTGGACTCTTGCACATGATGGTATATGATTCTACTTGGTTGTGCAGGGTTTGATCTGCTTTCACATACACTACCCAGAAAAACTGTTTCCCCAGTTAATCACATAGAACTTTGCTAAATTTGAAATTAATTTTTTGTTTCTCTATTGAAAAAAAAAGCCTTCCTGTGAACTTGAAAACTTTTTTCTTTATGGGGATAAAATTAGCCACTAGTGACAATATTAGCAAAATATGCTTGTATTATTTCTAATTGTTCTTTTTTAAATTAACACAACTATGGTCTTTGGTAGTTAGAAAATAATCAGTCTTACTGGACCTTCTGTCCTCTAAGCAAAGGAAAAGGAGGAAATATAAATGAGAAAATCTACTTTTGGTGGACTCCATCTACCTTCTGACCAGAAAACTTCAGTGAATTCTTTCTGAAGTATGCAATTTAACTTTTTCAGTGTTATTGTGTTGGATCTTACTTCCAGCCCTTGAAATAAGATATCTATTTTTCTATGTCTGTCATTTGATTTCCTCATATCTTTCACCTATTCTTCATAACTACTCACAGAAATGCTCCATAGAAAGGAAGAATGACTTAAATAAAAACTTTGATCCATTTTCTAAGAGAAAGTGTGGTATTTGTAGCACATGGACTGGAAGAGACAGACAACAATGATAGCTTAATGTAGTCACTTAAATGAAAAGAGCCATTCATTCATTAGACATCATTAAGTGCACCTGCACTTAACTCAGTAGTTAAACTGAAGATTTAACTAGTACCTACTTTTCAGAAAAACTCCCACCTCTGCAAAGATTATGGATTGTTAATGAGTTTTCTCTTTGGAGATTTTTCCCTCCAAACTTTAGCCATAGAGCATTGACATACTTTGATTTGCAAGTGTAGGGGTCGGCGTTCGGAAGATCTCGCGTTGTCACGGAAAGTTAGAGGGTTAGTCGCAGCCTTGTGATGTACCTGTAACCCCACCTCCCCTTGTTAGTATAAAAGGAATTAACTGCGCAATAAAAGGCGGAAGTTGGCGCTCACACTGCGTGTGTTATCTGTCTCTTTCCCTGGTCCGGGCCGACCAGTGATCTAAGCGTGGCACCTTGATATGTAGCGAACGCTACATGCAAGTTTACATAGCTTCCTTTTATCAGCTTCTTCTAGCCTAAAACAGCTCAAACTGAAGTAGCAAGGGAAATAAAGCTAATATAATGAAACGTATCTTTATTCCAATCAGAAGGGTCAATAATGGCAAGCCTATGGATAGCCACTCCATTTTGTATGGAAAAAAAAACCAATTAGAAGAATGTTTGGTGTTCTACATAGTTGTTAACTTTCTTTTATATGTATTTTTGAATGAACAGTAAAAAAATATTGAGGTTTATATAATGTCTCATTCAGGATCGCCACTTGCATCCTCACCTGCTCCAAGACTATATGAGGTTTATGGTAAGAGATATTATTGCTTCAGTACTCAGGGTTATGGGTGATAAGTATTAGCAATACTATTTAAAACAGACCTTCTCCCTGCCAGAATCTGCAACATACAGAACTGTAAAATACTGACCCTTCAGGACTGTTTTAATCATTTGTTAGCTGCTGAATAGTGCATTTTCCTGTACATCTTTATTTCAGATTGTTTACAAAGGCAAAAAAAGTGTTTGGAAGTGCTGATGACTTCAGCAGAGCTGGCGCTCACCTGTTACTTTCTTACATACTCATTTGATTGAAAAAATTAGATTTTTTTTCAGGCTTCCTCTAGCTGTTATGATCATTTACTTCTAATAAAGGTCAGGCTAGCTAAATAGTTTGTCAGATAGAGAAATTACACCTACTCATTTTGTCTAGTGAGATTTTTTTGGTGGCATTTTGTACTGATATTCTGGGGGTTTATGAAAGATGTTATCACTTGATTCTTTGATTGATTGGTGTAGAGTAAATATACATGCAGAGAGAGATATGAAGGACATGGTGTGCCTGAGGCTGGGGAACAGCAAATGTAGGAGTGCAGGAAAAAACATCACACTCTATGAAGGAACTCAGATGAAAAAAATCAGGGAATATGACCAATATGTTGAAGAAAATAAGACAGATACCTCATCTGAAATAATGATTCTGTGAGAATTATAAGCCACATTATTTCTAAGCCTTTGTAATTAAAAGACCAACTCTCCGGAATCCTTATGACATCTTCACAAAGAATTTAACTAAGGAACAAATCAGTTATTTAGTCTTCCTATTTAATTAACCCTCAGGATTCAGCTCAAAGTTGCTAGTGTGACCAAGGAAGGGATCTAGTCTGCCCAAATAAGGCATCTGATAAATCAGTTTTCTGTATACCCTTCCCTTTCTTGAGTCTCTCAACAAGGGCAGAAAGGCATGGAAGTAGGAGGTCGGTACTGTGTAGTCTCAACTGGACGAGCAATTTCCGTCATCCATAAAGGAGAATGCTACTTGTCTTGAGCCCAAGACCTTACTAGCTCTTTATTAGTTACAGGCTATCCAGTCAAGGTAAGCAGTTACCTTCATTTGGAAAGCAGCAGGGCTAACATTTAGTATTGTTTATACAATTTTCAGATGGCCAGTTTTCCACAAAGTCTACATTTCCTATTTATCTGCAAGTGATACATAGAAAATTATATGGTTTTGTTTTTGCAGGAAATTGATGAATTGCTAAGCTGTTAAACTGCAAAATTCATTTTATCACATCGTCAGTCATCTCAAAATTCCAGTTCCCTTCCAGCTAAAGCACTGACAGCTCTATCAAAAACCACACATGGGCCAGATGCAGAAAAATGTTTTGGTGCTCAACTGTATCCTGGGCAGAACGTGGGTATCTGAGCTAAAGTCAGGAGGCCACGAGATCCTCTTCCAGACTTTATGTACATTTTTGTGACTCAGATCTAAAGTAATTACCTTAAGCCAGCTGAGGTTCACTTGATCTTCAATGGTAATGCTCTGGAGCTTGGAGAAGGGATGTGGAGGGAAAGAGGCAGGTGGAAATTCACTGAATCAGTCCTCTTATATCTTGATCTCTGTCCTGGTTTCAGCCGGGATGGAGTTATCTGTCTTCCTAGTAGCTGGTACAGTGCTATGTTTTGAGTTCAGTATGTGAAGAATGTTGATAACACTGATGTTTTCAGTTGTTGCTCAGTAGTGTTTAGACTATGGTCGGGGATTTTTCAGCTTCTCATGCCCAGCCAGGGCACCTGACCCAAACTGGCCAACAGTGTATTCCATACCATGTGACGTCCCATCTAGTTCAGGAACTGGGAAGGGGGGGGGGGGCGGGGATTCGCCGCTCGGGGACGGGCTGGGTGTCGGTCGGCGGGTGGTGAGCAATTGCCCTGCGCATCATTTGTACATTTCAATCCTTTTATTACTTACTGTTGTCATTTTATTAGTGTTATCATTATCATTATTAGTTTCTTCTTTTCTGTTCTATTAAACCGTTCTTATCTCAACCCAGGAGTTTCACTTCTTTTCCTGATTTTCTCCCCCATCCCCCTGGATGGGGGGGGAGTGAGTGAGCGGCTGCGTGGTGCTTAGTTGCTGGCTGGGGTTAAACCACGACAATCTCATTTGCAAAAAACTGAAATTTGAGAAGTACAAAGTCCCTTTACATGGAACACTTCCACCTATCTTGACAGCAGAAACTTTGGCAAATATATTTACTTTCACTAGGGCACAGTACAAGATGTACTAAATGACTCAGTTTGCTCTTGTTCATGACCCTTTTGAACTTAGCCCTCTGCAAAGTTGTCTGTGAGGGTGACAGGGAAGAACTGTAATATTTTAAAGAACCTATAAAAATTCAGAGGTCTTTATTTATGTGTAACAAATGGACGCAACACTGTGATCTCAGTCTGGTAGGATGGAAAAGAAATCTAGAGATGATATTGCAGAACAAGAGCTTAATCCATTGGCCCATACTGGGTGAGGCAGATGGACAGGATTCTGTTAATAAACCAGGCTTAAATCTCTAGTCAGTGTGATGCATGCACAGATTTACTTTCCATTGGAGAAAAGAGTTGGTGGGAGTTCATTCTTTTTATGTAACAATTCAGACTCCAGTAATGTGTGATGTGTTCTCTTGGAACATAATGTGTGACATAAGTTATGGCATTCTATGTGCTGTTTTCTCTGAAGGTCTTCCTTGAATGAATTCTGTTCAATTTATTGCTCATTCGTACATTAGATACTGCTTTGTCTCTAATGTACTTTGTATCTAATGTATCGGGCTCTGCTTTCTTTTCAGTGAGTCACCACCCATGGGCAAGACACTTGTTCAAAAAGAAACATCAGAATAACTATAATGTCAATAAGTGTTGCGAAATAATGTGTTGTAGGAAATTACTTCTGGTTAATTGTATCATAAGACATGAGAGTATCTTTCAATGGCATGTTAGAGATGTAAAGAAGAAAGCATACAAAATAGTCTGAACTGAAGAAAAATTTTATTATTTTAATGTTTCTTTTTTTTGTTGTTGATAGCAATAATCAGATCATCAAGTTTTAAAGCCAGAATTTTCCTTTCTCTGTTGTGGGTAGAAGATAAATGAAATCTTGATCAGCAAAGAAAAGCATCTTTACTTAGCAAGAGGTTAATTAAGGTACTCATACATTTCAAGTGCAAATAACAAGAGAAACACATGTTCTGCCAACAGAATAAAATAATTTGATAGTGTATCTCAGAAAGAAACTTAAAAAGCAACGTAATACAAAATTAAATACTTAACAAGGCACAGCAGACACACAAGATGAACTAATTCACTGGCCATTTCAGACTAGTATTTGGGACACTTATTGTCAAGAATTTATTTTTCTTACTTGCTGGACTGGATTACATCCATGTTCACTTTATTATCATGACCTCTGCTGAAAGGTTTGCAGTATTTGATGGAACAGTTGTAGAACACTTTCTATTACTTCTTTTCTCAGGTAATGGAAACAAGTATGGAAATGAGTCATTAAAACCTGTAATAGAGCTCATAACCATTTTGTGAGATCTATCTGTATGAAACATACAATGATAACAAAATGGAAATGTTTGACATGTAATGAATGACAAAGAGATGACACCAAATTTCTGATCAATTTTTGTACAGATAGATAACTTTCTGAAGTACTTGGGTATTAAATCTGCATTTATATTTGTAGTTGTTTCAGATATGATATCTACCTCTTGAATCAGCATTCTATGAGCATTTCAGTCTAACAGCAAAGTACTCATTAAATGTTTCAGTTATACTTCTCTCATTCTGGTACTGATGGCACTGTTGTTTCCATCTGTTCAGTTCTATTCTGTTTCCTCATATCCTCTTGTCTCTACAAGGAACTGTTGCTTTTAGACCTATCTGTTGTTCTTTTATCAATTAAAGAAAGATTTTGAGAAATTCTTCTCTCCCTTTTTAATTACTTTTAATTGATATGGAAGACAGACAGTGCTGACATGAATGGTCCTTCCTTCAAGTTTGACCACCTCCATTGGAAATGACTGTTAAAGGTCCTAGTATGAGTTTTCATGCAGTACAGTACTGCAGAGAATGCGTGCCCAGGTCATATAGCAACAGGCAATCCACACCCTGCATAGGTCACTGTCCTTTTTGTTGTTTGTTTCTGATTAACTTTGTTTCAGTATTTCACTGGACTCATTTTCTTTCTGCTTCTACTTAGCCTTTGTTTTTCAGCTACATTTTGTTTGTAAACACTCAGAGATATGGGACATCTTTTTGTTCTCTTTCTATGGGGATTAATACAATGAGGTCTTGTCCATTGCAGCATCCCTATAGAAAAACAAGAATATAAAGAACAGCAGAGAATATCAACCAGCTATTCCTTTTGGCCATAATTTCTGGGAAATCACTCAAAACTTCCTCTCTATTCCCTGGTCTGCATTCTGCTAAATTAAGACATTTTTTTCTCATATTCCTGTGTTCTTAATTCCATCAGTTTTACAGTACTGAGAAATTAATGATGATCAAGTTGCTTCCTCCATTTCCCTGCAGTTGCAAGAAATCAGACTATACTGATGGCCTCTAATTTACAGGATTGCTATAAGTCTTCCATTAATCCTATTGTTTGCCACATTTACAATGACTGAGATACTGGTTTTCCATATCTATGGTTAGATACCTTTTTTTTCCCCATTCTTGTTCTTTCTGTCTTTTTCAGCTCTTCCTTACATTATGCCAACTTGCAGCATACAGGCACCAAATACAGGATTAAAGCTATTGGAAGACACATGTTTTTCTTTTTAAAATTTAGAGCTACAGGAAGTCAGTCACAGTCCTTTTATGGGGTAAAAATGAAGAAAAAGTTATTTTTCTTTAACTGTAACTACAGAAAAAGAATTACATTTTTGTAGCTAAGGAAGGGTACCATGTATTATCCCATCAGTGCCTCTCAAATCCTTGGTGGAACAATCTTTTTCCTATTTTTAGTTATGTTTACTTGGAAAGACAAATATGAAAGGTTTTCATGAAGTAGTCATTTGTTCCAAGAAAATCAACTGTGAACAGGGAAAGTTTTTACATGATAAATAGCCCTTAGTCACTATCCAATGATGATACTCAGTGGCACAAGAAGCCATTCACAGCTAACTGTTAAGGAAGAGCTAATGACAATTATTCTTTTAGGCAACATCTATCTAAATATTGAGATCATTCTGTGAAACACAGGAGCAGCTGGACTTTAAGAAGAAATTCATCTATTAAATAATTAACGACTGTCTCCATCAACATAATATTTTCTGTATATTATCTATGCAGACATAGAATGCCATTTCACTATTTCTGCCTGTAAAAGCATAAAAGCTCTTACTGTGAAAACAATCCTGACATCTCATTTAAAAATGTACATTTTTTAATTTCCTTTTGAGTAAGTCTAGTATTATATCCCATTTCCTTCAAGAATTTATATTTATGTTTGTACAAGCAAAGCTTGGATAATAAGGAATAACAAAGTGCGTGGAATTTTAATTTAAAATTCCTGTAATTCATATAAACACGGAGTTATGATATATGAAATACTGCAGTATGGTTATGGATTAGCAACTGTGTCTCATTGTTTTCTTTTGTCTTAAGTCCCTGAATATTTCTCACAACTGAAGATGCCAGGGTGCTTCTCTGGACACGTAGAATGACAAATATTCACGTATCCACAGGCCTTCCTGAAGGTGGCTCCATTTGATAAAGGTTAAGTTAGACAATCCAGGATCAGCTAAACTGCAAATTCTTATCAGAGTGGAAAAAACAGCAATAACTGCTCAGATAACAGGTATGGATAATGTCATGAAAGAATTTCCATAAAACAGTTCTGGGGTTTAACCAACATATTATTGAAATCAATCAACAGGGCAAAGACTCTACAAAAAATGACAGAACAGTCTTTGCTTATTTACAGTGTATGTCTCAATCTCAATTCTGAACTAAAGACTGTCTTAACTAGTATTTTTACCTTTCTTTTTAATTCTGAGTACTAAAAAGTACAGGTTCATTAGACTGTATCTCATTCACACATGACTGTTTCCAGGTTCAGTGAAATAAAGAGACAGAGAACAAAAGAGACCTTAAGAAGAACACTTCTTTATTTTAGGATAGTGCTCAACTCTATCTCGATTTACTTCAGCTCAGGATGTAGATGAAAAGATAAAATGTACTAAGCTTCATTTCAAAAGAAATTCTAAAATAGGAAATGGAAGAGGAAATTAAATTTCTGTGTACTTCAGAAGTAAAGAACTATAGATTCAAAAACTTTGAAAACCAGGGAATATAATTATATTTGGTCTGCTGATTTAAAAAAAAAAAAAAGGAAAAAGAAAGAAAAAAAGAAGGGTGGTGAAATATTTTTAGTTAACTTAAATTCCATGTTACTAGCTGATAAAAACTTCCATCTTTATTAGCAAATACTTTTTGAACACTGAGGTTTTCCATGATGTTCTAATGGCTCAGTTGCAATGAATGAATAATGGGAAGATGGTATTTTTCCACTGTAGAAGATAAACAATTCAACCCCTACAGAAGCCTAAGATATGAAGTCAAGGTGTTCTGGAAGTCAATAGAGTTCTACCAGGTTACTTGAATCTAGATTAGCCTTTGTCTCCCAGGTCAGGTACAGCATCTCTGAAACATATTGCATCAATTAATAATTTTCTCTTTGATACATTTTTAGAAAAAGGCTTTAAACCTACTTTAGGTACTTCAACATTATTGAAAGTATCATATACAATATTTACATATACTCTACCTTCCATCAACCAGTAATGCCTTGTATATCTTTTCCAAATCATCTTTCTCACAATTCTGTCATGATCCCCCACAAATTTATGAAGACACTATAATCAACCAGTTAAACTTGTATGTGCAGAATGCTTGCATATGAAAAAGTGTTTGTCATTGAGAGTTAAGGCAAATCCAAAAATAATAGCAGTGTTTGTCGCAGCTGGCTAAACAGATTTACAGGACAAAAAAATCATGGCTTCATCTACAACAAGGGGCCAGAAAAGAGCTTTCTCTGTCCTGCTGAGGACCTTCTTTGATGTCTGCTCCTCTCAGACAAATATAAGATGCTGTCTACTTATACTTGTCATGTATACATATACATTGAAATCCCATAAATATTTAATATATCGTACATGTAGTGGAATTTTTGTTTTCTGATAAATACCATATATAATTTTTGGGAAAATACCACAGCATTTCCCCAGAAGATGAATCACTTCAGTATAGAATCCTTTTAAGAAAAATACTCAATCAATTCTGCCTTTAAACATTTTTCTGTCTTGAGCTGAAATGGAGTATGAATGCTACAGAATTGTGAGTAGTTATCTAAGTTAAGTAAAAATGGATTCGATAGAGTGAAGAAGAGCTTTTTGCTTTCTGTTTTTTCAATAACTTGGGAATAGGCTCCCAAATTTAAGAATCTTATCCAGCACTCAAGAAATTCCATCCCAAAGCACCCAAAGAATTCAGTCAGGAAGGAAATGATGCAGGTGAGGTGAAGAGATGCGTACATAGTTGAAGACTGGGAATTACAGTGTATAACTGGAGAAATACTAGTTGTTCTAGCTGTTGGCAAAGCAAGATAAGAAATGAAGGAAATAAAAAAAGTAGCAGCCTCTCCATAGTACAGGAAGGAACCTACATTTAACAATTTTTTATGGTTTATTTTTAAGAAATCTTAGAAAATTCATATTCCACGACTCTTGCCTTTGTAAGGATTTAGGAAGACTTGGAAAAGGACAGATGTTAATTTTGTGAAATAGTCTGAACGTGAAGACAGTTTTTTTCTTCTTTCCATTGGAAAGTTAAAATATGAACCTTAAAAAAATCACTGTGTACTGGTGGAGGTGCAAGGCTGTGGTTCTTACTGTTTGACCTGTAACACATCAGATGCTTTTTATATATGCATTAAGGTTCCTTGTTATTTTAACTTTTTGGAGTTTTTTTAATAAGAAGTAGCAGTTAATATTTAAGTAACTTAGTGTCTTTTGGTGATTGTTTTTGTTTAGAAGAACAGCTTTTAAAATCTTCTCTCCTATAAATGACTGTGTGGCTATCAAGCAAACTGCATACTTTTAAGGTTAAATAAATAATGACAATTTTAGAAGAATATGGTCAGCAAGGAGTAATGGGTTAACTAGCTCCATGTAAATTCTAACTAATAAACACCTTCTATGGTCTATAGAAAAGACATTGCTACTTTAGTGGTTAAATAATTCTTGAGTTTAGGGGGAAAAATATTCTGAACAGATATGAATAAGCTTTTTATAAAAAAAAAAAAAGGCTGCTCAATGTTTTTTAATTCTACTTAAATTTTTTTCTCCTTATACCAAGATGTGGTAAACTCCAGAAGAGTTAGAAATTGTCAGAGAATTATATTTTAAAAGATTTCTATAAGAAAGTATTTCTATCAAAATCAATGTGTTTGGAAAGAAAATATTAAACTTAATTTTGTCAAACTAATTCCATTGGCAAAATAAAATTCAGTAACATACAGATGTTTCAAATTAACATACTTAAATTTTCTGTCATTGTTATTTATAATTCCACTTTGATTTCAATTATTTACTCTTCTGCCATTTTGTGTTGCTAGTTTTTTTCATTCTACTGAAAAAAAAAAATGGTAATGCAAATGGACATATTTTCTTTTTTTTTCCAAAAAACAAAGGAAAAATTATGTCTGGTTTTTTTCAAAATTTTACTGCTCATTGAAATGGAAACTCTTCATTTTTGGTATACACACAGTTTTCAAAAGAAAAATCTTCTTGTGTCTGTGATAAACTATCTGGAATATTAGTAAGAAATTCATTTTCAGATTTTGGTAGGAACCATGGAATAGTAAAGAAATTTTCTTTTTCCTTTGGATACATATTTTTCAAGTATATCCCCTTTTTGATAGTGTTTTAAATACCATGAAATTAGTTTTCCTATTCAGAAATAAAGGCAAACATTTTTGGGTTTTCTGAGAGTTCCAAAAGTGGGAGCAGGGGAATCCTTTTTTCCTCACTTTCTCTCCATTGGATTGCAGCAAAATATAGGGTTCTAAAATTATTCATATGGTAGTAACAACAGACATAGCATTTTTAAGAATGAAACGCAATTTGGGGGAAGCTAACAAAGGAACAAAGAATTGGTAACTGTTGTGTAGGCACAAAATGGAAAATTCATGCAAAATGAATGAAAATGGTTATCCTACTCTTAGAAATAAGTATTATATTCCACAGTCATTGTTTGCAAGATTGCTTTAAGCAGCAGGTTTTCTTATTCATTTCCGCCTTTCATGGTCTATAGAAGGTAGAAACTAAGGACGATTCTCTTTGGTCAAGGGAGTTAATGCAATGTATTTTCCAGGTTATGAAGGCAGCAACAAATCCACCATGAGGTCTGGAAGCACAACGAAGTCATTCTTGAAGGAAATGCCTTCCTCACAGAGCTATAGCTAAATGCACCTGGAAGTGTTTTATGAAAGAATTGCATCTTTTTACATGAAAAAGCTGATCATTATCACTAATTCTTCTTAACAGCCAAATGTGAGCATCCTCACTAAGTTCTGGCCTTATCCAAATCTCATTTTCATCAGCTTCCCAGGTAAGGTGAGGCACACTAAGAAAACGTGCTTTGAATTTGAATTTTAAAGGGTTTCCTTCTCCTTCTTTGGTGTGTGAAGCAGCTGACTGTGTTCTTGCATCCAGCTCCATCAACATGCTCTTCTGCAGGCAGATGCTGACAGATCCGTGCTGTCTGAAATGGCCAGACGTAGGACACCGGTTTGATGTAAAGTCGCAGCATCTGTGTCGTTATGCTGCAGCTAAGAAGCCTTCAGCAGGACTTGACAGTTCAAGCTGTAGTACCCCCGCCAGCGCAGCTCCGAGCTGGCTCCTGCCTGCCCAGAGGAGGGAGCGCAGGCACAGCCAGCTTTTGTTATCACACAGCCAATATAATCATTTAGTTCTGGAAGTCTGAAGTTGTTCTGGACTCCTAAGGAAAAACAACAAAACACGGGTTCTTCAGGAAGAATATCAGCACTGCAGTTTTAAGTTTGTGGATGAGAACACTCTAATGTCAGCTGTAATCTACATCAGCTTTTGCTCTAAGTCATTTGAGCAGAGAACTTTAAATAAAATCTCTATTATAATTAGAAGGAATGATAATCATAATAAATTGCTAAAATACCAATATTGTGGTAAACAAAGCTGACAATATCAGTGCGATAATTATTTTAAAAAATAAATAAATCATGTTCTGTCATGCTTGACAAGTTAAATTGCGGGATGTTTTTTATATGCAGAGGTTGCAGACTGTTAGTGGTAATCAAACTAATGATTTGTCCTTGCTACTTAGCAAGGTTTATTTTGTGTTAGTGAAAACATAAAGGCAGCACAGTAGGCATACTACTGGCATTTATATCAGAATACAGATGATATTGATATCCTTCTTATACAGAAGGATGAGAGCGCTGTGGAAATTTTTATTTTGCCATCATTTCCCTTTTCAAATGGTACTCAGAAACTGAAAAGAAGGCAGAGATGTTTGCCTCTGTCTTACTTATCCATGTAAATCTTGAATTCCTCTTGCGACTGCATATGATTTTCATATGTGAGTACAAGATACAGGAAAAAGGAGAATTAATGCTCCATCCCATGTGACCAGCACAGGGCTTTGAGAGTAATGTGCAGAAAATCCCAGTTATTAATTAGTTTCATCTCATTCAAACTTGCAAGTCCCTAAAGGATTCATCCCAAAGGCTAAACTAAACATGCTTTAAGTCTGACTTCTTTGTTTTGTCATTTGGAACAAAAGACAAGATTATTTTTGCTGGCATCTTTCTTCCTATATTTCTCCTGATCTGACAGATGTTGTTTTTTCCTACTCCTCTAATGCAGCTCTATGCTATCTTGAACTGAACACTCTATTCAAAAGCACTAACAACTCCTGTCACTTTAATGTTGGAAAAAGACATTTCCTTGGCTATACAATTATTCAGTTCAAAGTAGCTGAAATGAAAGTGGAGGTTACTATTCTTTCATATAATGATGTATTCACTGTTCTTACTTCTTTCTCTTACAGTCTTAATTTTAGCAAGCACACCATTGCAATTTAAAACACTCTTCTCTATGAGTGGCTGATTTGAGGGCTTCTCTTTGTTTCTCTAAAAGAAGAGCTGTGACTTTGAATTTGACTTCGAGATTTTCCATCCTGCTGTAAATATATATTTTTTGTTAAAAAACTACCAACCCCCTTTCTTCCCCAATTGCTGCTTGTTTTTCAGGGGGAAAAAAATAAAGACCTGTTGTCTCTGGCCTGCCAATGCTTACAGATCCAGAGTCAAAGACAGACGCTATATTCACTGCAGCTTATGTTTTGCCTCTTGTGCAGAGCAATTGGAAAATCTTTGTTCGGTCGCCAGTAGGTACCGCGTCTGCTGAAATGTTTCCATGGAGACAGAGCATAGCTGAGCACGCAGCCAGTGCCCAAGATGCATGTTATAGCCCTTCCATGGGTACCCACTGCGTTTACTTCTGCAGCTGATGGAGCGCACAACGAAGGCATCTCCCTTTTTTTAGGAATCTCACTTTGCTAGAAATTTCATGCTGATTTCCTAAAGAAAACTTCAAACCCTGTAAACTACACAAGGTGGAAACAAACAAACAAACATATAAGCATTTCACACAAATTTCACACTATTCCAGTGGTGCTTGAGGAAACTCAAAAGCCCTATATAGTTGAGAACCTGGTTTTTGAGTTTGGGCTTTATTTGCATTTCAGATTTATTTATTTCTAGACCTAAAATCAAACAAATACTGTTGTCTTTAGCATGAGATGACTTTAACTTGTTCACTCCTTTGCATTGAGAATAAAAATGATACTTTGTGGAATATCAGAATGTGAGTGGTTTATGTAAGCGCTTTTACTTGTGAATTAGTTTCTCAATCACAGAATGGTGTTTGAAACATATAATTATGATTGAAAATTTTTGTGTGTTTTATTTGGATTGAATTTTTCAGTAATTTTTTTTTTCACTTGAATGTACATGTTTGCTTCATCAAGGTTAATGAGTGGAAAGGAGGAACAGCTAATGGAAATATGTTTTCTTTCAAGATGCAGGTATTCAGTTTTCTTTTTGGTTGTGGCATCTGAACCATGCCTCATTCCACAACACTTACTGGAACAAGATGCTCCTAGAAGAAAGGCTTTGGTATTAAATTCTAGGATGTGCTTCATGTACCACAGGTAGATAAAAAAGAAGGGGTTTTTATCACTAGGGGAGTGAAATACTGACCTCATTGAAGTCAGTGCTAAAACTGTATCTTGGCTTCTTTAAGGTATTTTTTTTAGCAAAACCAGAAAATTATTAGTACTGCTACAGAAAATACTGATAAAACTTCATTGTAAATAGTTTAGACTTTTCTAGTCACCAACACTGAAATGAACTAAAACTGGAAAGACATGCCAACAGAGTGCTAAAATGATTTTGGAAATGTATTATGAGACACTAAATGAGTCTGATTTGTTTAGTTCGGTCAAGCGTCAAGCAAAGATTAAGATGAGATCTACTGATTCTTTATAAATAAAATCTTCCATACTTTAAATAATTTCAAAACTACAAGCACTTGTAGAACTTAATTCTACTTAAATCTTAGTAACATTAAATACCTACAGGTGTTCAGCTGCTCACTCAGGTCAACATGTGTTAAACCTATCATCAGATATGGGGTCCAGAGGAATATTTTCTCCTAATTCGGAAGAATTTCTGCAGAGGCAGAGTTTCCTTTTTTTTTGTAGGCTGGAGCATCATCATCTGGGAATTTTATTGACAAAGGTCCAGGAATCTGGTATGCAGATAATGCTCTCACTTCCTCCTGCTTTCTTCCTGTGGCACACCACAGTCTTTTGGTGGGTGTCAGCAAGCATTTCCTGGCCCACGGCATTTACAGATATGTGGGATAATGTTGTGTGGTCCCCCTGACCTAGCTGTTATTTGTTTGTTAGCACAGAGGTTAGGGCCTCCATGCAGTGACTCAGGTGGCCTCTTACAGTGTTCTGTCCTTGTGCCCGGCTGGACAGAGGATCAGTATGAATATGAAAACTAAAGTCACACACACAGGAGCCTGTTGGGTCTCATTTAACTGAAAACATAATCTCCCTTCAAAGCTGCTGATGCCATAGGACACAGATGTTTTCTTTGCTGGAAGGTCTCTGAGAGAGGCAGGAGAATTGAATTCAGCCTGGTGCAAAAATAAGGGAACCCCAAGGCACTGACTTTTCACTAACAATGCTTTCCCCTTCGTGGTCACACAAGACACCATACTTGAATTCAGAGGGCTCCTGCAGTGAAGGAACCAAAAGCCTTTGAGAAATTCCAGGTTTGATGACTGCCCTAACATTTCCCAACCTCCCCCATCCCCAAATCACAGTCTGCTGGAGCGGTACTTTCACTTGCTGTTCAAAACATGAAGATTTCTCATCTGTCATGTTCTTGTCTCACGTAGTATTTGCAATAAACTGTATCATAGCTACTTAGGATTCTGCTGTAATGATCCTAAGCCTGTTAACTCGTTTGCCACACCTCACCATTTTCAAAAAGTTTGAAAGGTTATGATTATTAAACAAGTCTGTGTTAGATGAATTGGAGAGTCATTCTGTGGCAGGAAAGGCTCTTAAAATCTGAGCTAGCTCACTGCAGCCTGGCAGATATGTCTAATCCATGCTGCGGTCACAGATGTACCCACAGCTCAATGTATCCTGATCCAACAAGTGTCACAGAATGATTTGACCTTTATCTTTGCAAGACAAAAGATTTGGGTCTATTCCATCAGACCTGAAGAGCCACTCAGTCTGACACAGAGATGAGGATGGACAAACAGATTATATAGAAAACATTTTGCCCCAAGGTCTTATTCTGAGAGGTACAAAGGTATTGTAACACATTAAATGAAGATGCATCTTAGTACAAAGTGGTTATAGCCCTGCCTGCTTGTCCTCAGATTGGTGAGCCTCGTGGGCACCAGTCAGCATTAGGCATACAGTTGAGCAGAGGGTGACATTCAGAACTCTATTTCTCTTCAGCTGAAGAGAGAAATAGGTAGGACAATATCACAGCAAAGGTTATCTTCAATCACTTAAAGGAGAATGAGCCATCCTATTTTCAGGGTTCCTCTTTGAACAGTAAAAGAAACCAAAGATTTAATCACAAAGCAAAATCTTGTCTTTTGCTTCCCTTTAAGAGGTGATCAGGTGCAGAGAATGCTTGACCCTGAAGTCTCTTTAGCGTGGAGGACCGTGCCTTCACTGCTTGGACACAGGCATGGTTTCTGCTCAGCTTTGCAGTGGAATTTAACAACCATCTCAAGCTGAAAAATCACACAAGGACTTTCAGGATCAAACTTTTTATGCATTCAGTATCCCAATACTCCATCTGCTGTTTCCTTGTTCCATATCCCATTAACAAATGCTAAGCTGCAGATTGTTTTTCACATAGTAATGAGCTGCATAAGTATGCAAACAAAACAAAAGTTATATATTTCTGTTAGAACAAGTGCCAAGAACACCTCCTGTTGCAACACTACTAATGACAGGATAGCAACAGTGGAATAAAGAGGGTAATTTGTAGTATTCCCAGGTCAGCTGCACACATGTTTCTCCAAAAATAAGTGAGGCAATTTGTTCTATACTTACAATGCATCAGATTCATTCCTGCTTTAATTGCAGTAGCCTCAGTGGATCTGTATCATGGAAGAATTTGGCCTTGCAGTTGGAAAGCTTCCTACAGATGGTGGTTAAAAAAAGGTGACCAGCATAAATAATGTCATTATCCCAATTAACTGGAATTGATTAATTCATCCATCCATTTCCCAAGTGATTATCTCCAATTAAAATAATTGCCTGGATAGCATTCCATTGATAGATCCCTGGGTGAAAGAGATCTTTTAAATAGTCTTTCACCCATAGGCCGGCACAACCACCACTACCTGGCAGTAGGGAAACATATTACAATCTGCTATAGCTCAACACGAGGACAGAGGAAGCTTTGCAATGTCCCTAAGACACACAGACTCATGTATTATTATTTGTATAAGCATAGGGTTACTGTGGAACGGGACTTGATTTGTTGCAGAATGCAAGGGGATGGTGCCTGCTGTAGAGAGCTTACATTTCTAAGCAAGCACAGACACATAAAAGGAGCACGAAGAAACTAGGAGATAATATCAGTAGGCATAGCCAGCCCTGGCAGTGGCACCACAGCAACCTCTCACTGTTGTATATTTTCGTAGGCATCACAGTAACGGGTGGTTTTTCAACCACATCTCTGAAGGTAGCTAGCTCTGTTGATGCTTACAGAGATATCCTCCCAGCTGTGAAAGTGATAAAAAGTCTGATGACACCTGTCTGAAAATGTAAAGCATGGGCAGGGGAGCCTGACACCACAGACCTACCAGAGGCAAGAGTCCACCTTCCGATTGTGATTAGGAGATGATGGGTGTGACAGGGATGCCTTGAAAAGACAGTTTCTGAAATCACATGTGAAGTGTGAGAGAGATACAGAGTAGTAGTTGAAAGAAAGGAATAACAAGCTTATATGAGCTGGATATGAGGAGGAAGCCTGTAGCCACAGTATAGCATCTGCTAAGTTCAGAGAAAAGGCTGTTCTAATAAAATGTGAGAGTATGCATAGATGGAGATGGAAAACTGTATCTAAGAGAGGGTTTGTATAGAAAATATGCAAAATTCAAGCATAGTTTGCATCTAAAAATGTTGAATTCAGAGCTGAATAGGATGCTCAAATTACTGGGCTGCATAATCAGTACAGTAACTGGTACACTTTTAAGAAAATGAGGTGGGAGAAAGCTTGGAATAAGAAACTTATTCTTGTTGAATCTGACCTCCTAGCTACACAATGAGAAAATGGCAAAGACATTACAATTCTAATCTGAGCAGAAAGACAGTTATATGGTACTGAAAGACAACCTTGAGTTGTTCATGTAAGTAATAGCAAATTATTTTTATTTACAAATGAGATAGTAACAGGAGAAGGCATGGAGGAAAAAAATCTCTATTGGCTAAACATTGGGGAACCCTGCAGAGAACTGGTAGAGGGACAAGAAGGGTTGTTGATGGGACATACTAATAAAAAGATCATGGAAATATACAAGGGGTGGGGAACGGATAGATTAATGGAAACCATTGACAGGCAAATTGACCATGTAGAAAGTGCCCAACACATCATAGAAGATGAAGCTGAATTCTGGTTTTAAGCATACACACTGTAGAATCTTTGTGGTTGCTTAAATGTAGGCATCTCATGAGAATTGTGCAAGGCTCCCATGTGGTCTCCAGCCACCCCTTCTGCACTGTGTCCTATCTGTCACTCCAGGCAGGTTTTTCAGATACCTTGTTGTGCCTCAGAGGCACTAGCTGTCTGTATTTAGGTAAGTGAATACTGTACTACAGGTGGGATTCAGTTCACACTTAAACCTCCCAAAGGTTTTTATATGAAGGTGTCTACAAATATGTTGAGAGTTTGCATTCACATTGCAGTCAGTACAGCTGGTGGGGTTTGTGGAGCAATCCATGTTCCCAGCTAAAGTACAGAGCTACTCAAAGAGACTAAATGCAGGTAACTAGTGTCATCTGAGACACCCTAGAGTATCTGGAATTTGTGTGGTGTAAAACAATGAGATTGATGCCAAAACATAAAATGAGTATCACATGAAATGAAGTCAATGAGCTACTTGAAGAGAAAAACTCTTTTTTCTCTCTTCCTTTCACTCCCCCTTTCCCTTCTTTGGACAGATGCTTTTTTTCAATATATTCTCACCTCCAGCTTAAACTGTGTCTTTTGAGATTCAGCATACCCATGGGCAGTACAAGCACAAAGCCTTGGTTATGGACACCAGCTTACTACAGTAAGCAAATCCCCATAGCTGATAGCCTCTTGACAAAATTAAGAATTTTCATTAGGGACTGCTGCACAAAGGACCTTGAGAAAGGTTTATATGCACAATGTTTATTTGTGGGGTCTGTAGGTAATGGTTGACATTGACTTCAAAGTTACCTTAGGGGATAAACAAAGAGGTGGGGGGGGTGGAAGGAAAGGCCAGACAGAAAGAGCAGTGGTGGGGTCTGCAGGCAAGCATTCTCCTCTGAGTGAGGTGCTTCCATTGCAGCAGGTGAAGAAGATGAAGATTAGTACAATGATCATTTTTGCCATGCTTTTCCCCTAGCAATATATACTTTCCACTTGTTAAAATTCCCTGTTAGTTGCTCACAGTTACGATGTTATTAATGCTGATTGGAGTATGCTTAATCAGGCACAGGCATTGCAACCTGGCTGGTTGCTAAACTTTTGTGCATGTGTATTATTGGGTAATATCTAATAATTATTTAAATGATGCTACATATTTTGTTATACATTAAGTTTTAGACTTTTTTTAATAAACTAAAAGCTACAAGATGAGGTAGGCATGAAGAAGGGGTGATTCTCACATTGGTGTTAATTTCTTCTTATGAAAGCCTGTTGGAGCAAAGGTATCTGGACTTGTAGGTGCAAAGCAGTAAAAATATGCTCCTGAGAGGAACAGCATGAAACAAGGGAAAATACTGCCCCTGAGGCTTTTGGAAATCACTGCTGAAGTGAAAAGCTATGGAGCTGCGAGCACAAGGCAGATGACAGAGCTACAAATGTGAGCAATTTAAGCCATCCTTCATCGGTCAATATTTTCTAGCCTTTACCTATTATGGTCACAGCTACATCATCCTGGAGCACTTCAGCCTGAACATGATGTGTACAGACCTGAGGATGTACCGTGACTAAAATAAAATGGTTATGACAAAGACTGCAGGAAAAAAGTTAGTTGTTATTGGGGTTGGTTGGTTAGGGGGGATTTGGGCAGCCAAGAAGTGAAACAAAACATGCAAACAAAAAAAGTCCTTTAGTTTAGCTAGAATAGAGGGAGTTTTGTTGTTTATGAAATTAAATTCCAAAATAACATTTTGTGAATGGAAAGTGTCAATTGACTCAACAGAGGACAGGAATGAAGGAGCTAGCTTCACCAAGGATAGAGTTGGCAGAGCTTAGGGGCTAAAGCAGTTTTACTGGAGTCCTAGCTAAAATTCCTTGTCTGCCTGAGGAAAATGAACCAAGGTCTCCTACCGAGCACCTAAGGGTCTAGCACATTTTTCTTGGTGTTATTCTGTTTTACCTAATGACCCCTCATTGTCTAGAGCAGGGATTCAAAGTGTTTAAGCTGCAAGTTTGGAGTTTTAACTGCTCAGATGTAAACTGAGTTCAAATAATGGTTAAACTGATACAGAATAGCTGTGGAAATTGTCAGAAGTAAATTCACATCTCTTTAGATGGAGCAAAGCAGGACACAGCGGAGCTGTTCAAAAGCAGTGGTATTCAAAAGGCAGACTCTAGCTTTCTTCTGTAGTTTCAGGAACACAGTCACAAAAGCAGCTTGACATAAAGTCTCTATCCATTTCAGGGCAGGTGATACTATATTTTTGTATTATTGCTATTATTACATTTTCATAAGAAGTACCCAGTTCTAAATCAAATAATTTTTCAGACACATGAAAAATGTCAATAGTGCTCTAAGCTACCTAGAAACTTGTCAGCGGTTAGAGATATGAGTAAAGATACAGCATTTTCATGAAATTTTGCACACCAGCAGCACTGTGGCCTAAGGAAATAAGAAAATGCCTATTGAATTGCTCCAGTTTAATATGATGCCAGTCAAATCTTTGTAATGCTTTTTCTTTTATATTGGGTTTGTCACAAACAGCTGTTGTATGTGCCCAATCACATTGTTTGAAATAACCTTACTAAGTCTTCTGAAAGCTTGATCAATTCTACCAGTGTTTAATCAGTTTTGGAGGGTTGACTGCTGGATCAGTGGTCCTCCTCCAAGGCTAAGTCCATCACATTTTAAGACATTTGACCAAAACTGCTCAGGTCAGAGGAAATGAAGACACAGAATTGGGAGTATCTGTTTAAAGAGTCTCGGCATGGCTATGAGCCTGGCAATTCAGTAATCCAAATAGTTTTTTTCCCAAAGAAATTGAGGTTTCTCTCATGCACCATAAAAGTGAAGATATATGTTTTTATGAGAACCAAATAACATCAATTAAATTTAAAAAACCCTTTATCATATTAAGCTGAGGATGATTAATAGGGGGTTTTATTATTTTGCTTACATAAGGACATAACACAAATAAGCCTTCAATAGATATCAAAAGCTCTAAGATCATAGCCATACAGTTTGATTAAAAAAGCTGACTAAAGAATAAGAAGTACCTTTATGTAAGAAAGAGAAAACATCGCACAGATATTTTGCCTATCTATCTAAACTAAACTTTAGGATAAGTTTTGAAAAAGGAATCAAGGGATGGACATAAATGGAATCAGATATATTGCATTACTAAAGATATACCATGATGAAATAATCCAATATTGTTCCTGGAGAACTGTTTTTTAATGATGGGATATGTATGCATTTTAATTGACCAGGACCTTACAAAGAGACCTAAGATGATGTATATGGGAGAAGAGGGAGACCGATTCAAAAATGGCTGAAGCAGAGATGATATGGTTTACTACCAGCGTGGAGGGAGATTGGTAGTGGACATATGCAAAGGAAGGTTTCAGTGAGGAGCATGGGACTGGATCCAGTAAAATCCTTACAGTCCTGGTTTGAAGGTGAACCTCAGTAGTTATTTCTGAAATGTAAGTAATAGTTAGAAGTTACACTGCCTCTTCTAGAGTTGTACTATTTTTCCTCAAGAAAGTGAAGAGTATGACTTTTCTAATACATATGAAACATACCCCTAACTACAGATTTTTATTTGTAGTCCTCATTTTAGAAGAATATGCACTGCTTCTTAAATAAACTGTTATCTCTCAAGATTTTGTTTCCTATTTCATTGCTAAAGAATTGGATGTCTTTTTTTTCCCCTGAATTTTATTGCATTATGCAGTTTGCATTATTGCATTATGATTTTACACGTATGTATGTAATGTGCATTTGTGTAATAATAAGCAGCATAGATTAGCTCTTTAGGAACAGCATACTTCATGCTTTTTAAAAAGTAACTAGCCACTTCTAATGGTATTGTCTTGTGCTGATATTTGGGTCAGGCAAAAGAAAAACTTTGGCACCCTTATAACATTGCTTCCCAAGGGAAAGTGCATGCTGTCTGTGATAAAAATATGAAGATACCTCTGAATTAAGAAGCATTGTGATAAAAAGCCTGTATGAAATGGCCCTTTCCTGACAACTTAGCTCACTTGCAGTCCTGAAAGTAAGAGTTTATTTTTGCAATTCTTCATTCTAATTTACAACACATTTTTATAACGTATTACTGAGGAGTCATTTGGAAAATGTGTCTGGGAACATGGTGACATTGGGTAGCTGCCAGGCATTTAAAGAGAGAAAATAAGTGTGTTTCACATATACCTGCAAGGGTGGGAAGGAGTCCCAGTTTGTCTGATTTACCATTGAATTCTGCATCACTTGCCATCATGAACTCTAGGTAAACACTTGGTGATCAACTATGCTTGCAAAATTTGTTGTCTTTGTTTTTATAAAGTGGCCACAGTCCCAAAGTGCCTTTGTGGTAGTAAGACCAAGATTGTATACTCATGTCCTAGTTCCTTGTTACCTCACTCAGAAAGGAGGGATGGTTGGTTGGTTTTGTTCAGAAAAGGCATTGGATATTCCTACTGCCTTCTTCCTTCCACAATATTTCTCTCCCTTGAAGAGAACAGGAATCACCACAGATTTCTCCATCTTTTTGCCTGATCCAGACTCTTCTGATTCTGTTACAAGTTACCTAGAACATTTACATTTTCCTCTCAAAAAACCTTCCTGTCTTCTTACCTGCCCCCCAAGACCCCATTTTCTTCTTAATGGAGAATAATATAGCTAATTTTAAAGAAAGAGTTAGCAATTTATATCTGAAGTCTTAACTTTGCTGTCACCACTGTGCCACCACAAAAGACATGCAGGTGGTCCACTCCCACTCTGTCTTAACAGGTGCATTTATTATTGGCTACTGTCAGGCAGGTCCGCTTATGTCTGTGGGAGGGCTGCAAGAATTAGTCCAGTAATGCCTTGTCAATAAGCACTGCCTTGCAGCTCCCTCTCTAGCGATCTGCACCGTTCCTCCCATTTCTGTTTCGTACTGCTCACTGCTCTCGTACTCCCGCTGCCCATGCATACTTTAATGACATAAAAAACTGACTATGAGTGTAAGCCATTTCTCAGTTAAGTCAGCCTTGAAATTTGATGTCCTCTTTTAAGCAGTTATCTCTGTCAGAAAATTCAGGGTTATAATGTTGCTGTAGTACAATGTTATTATTGGGAATGAGTGGCTGGGTGGGAAAGCGTTTCATCGTGTCCACATCACTGAAGTTTAAACCAAATGTAAGAAGGGGTGGAAAAGAACAGCAAGAAGAAACTCAACCTTCCTGTAAACCCTGGGAAAGCAGATTGCCTTAAAAGAGCCTATCTCATGGTTGTAGTCCTTTCCTGGAAAGTTACTCTGACCCTCTGTTGCTCCCAAAGGCTAACGATTTGCTGCTGAGCTACTCCGTGCTCAGCTCGTTCCCTTTGTTGACACTAAATGCCCACCCATTTTCACCGCTATGCCACCCGTGGAAGGCAGAGAACAAAGGAGCAGACAGCAGCTCTAGTCCTGCACACAGACTTTAGGTGGTAACTGAACAAAGTAAAACGATTTTTCTCCTCATATTCTCATCTAGGCAGCTGGAGAGAGTCAAAATGCAGTCCTGAGCAGGTTTAGTGAAATGGAGCTATTGCAATGACAGCTATTGCCGCGGTGGAGAAGGCGCAAATGGTGTCCGAACCTGGGAGGTGATTGCCTGTGCGTTGCACAGTTACAAGCAGCAACAGACAGAACAGGATGACTCTCGTGATCTCTAGATGCTTTCAACCATTTTTAGAGCACTTGAAACGCTAGAATAAACTCAAACAAGCAAAAGATCAAACAGCAGCACTTTTTCTATCCCTGAGTAATGACCAATTAGAATGACAACAAAATAATTGGAAGTAGTGAGGCAGAGACCGTAGAAGATAGCTCCTCCTTCAAAATCACCCTTTTATATAACAGCAGCCTATTTTAAACACCCTTGAAAATAATGATCTGCGAGCAACAGTTAGCATGAAAAGCACAGTTATTTCAGAGAAAAGTTTGAAACAAAGGCTAAAGCAAGTAGAACTTTGTGGAGAGGGTCCTCCCAGAAGCTCTTATTTTTCTTAGATTGAAGAGTACCTGGCTAAAATTCCTTGCTCTCCATTGCAAGGAGGCTGAACAGAGGAATTATGGCAAGCTTATTAGTAGTTGTTAATTTTCAATAGGAGATGTCAGCGGAATGAATACAAACCATGTGTTTGCAGCACAGTATGCTACATCTTGCTTATTTGTTTAGATTGTGAACAACACCTCAGTTGGTGTGTTGTGGACTTACTCTGCTGTGAGTCAGTGGCATGAGCCCCTGGGGTGCTGCTCTGAACTGCAGTGCAACTGTACCCGTTACTGGGCTGTCATTAAATAAGTATAAAAAGTTCTTTGAGGGGAACTGATAGAAGCCGAAGTATATTTTAATACTAGAATGATATTCTAAGTAAAAAGCTAGGACTAACGGCAAACTCCTGATTTTGAGGTGTAACACAAAAGAACGGAAAATCAATTTGAAGTATTGGGCTAAAAACAGCATCTGAGAACAATTTGGTATGTCATGCTGATATGTAGGAGGGAGCTGCTTGGTCAATCTCACAAAAATTTCAGTACAATGTTGAAGCCCTAGCACACAATAGTATTTTTATCCTAAATCTAGACAAAAATGCACTGTAAAGCTATATTACTGGTGGAAATCAGACTCTGCCTCATCTTTCACAGTGTTTTGCCAAATACAGAAGCAATCTATATTTATCTCTGAATCTTTGGGGCTTTAAGGGGGCTGTCAAAAGAGTTCAGTTAGAGGAGTAAAATGAGCTAAAGTTTCATAAGTTGGACCTAGTTTTATTGCCAGAATAAGAGAAAATTCTCTAAATTTTGGTAACTAATACCATCAAGTCTTGCTAAAATTGAGTCCTACAAAATGCATCACTGTTCAGACAAGAATATAAGCAAGTAATTAAAACTATAACACAAAGAGAAGTTATGACCCTCGGTGATTCTCTGCAAAAAGTGAAATTTCAATGCACATTTGCAATAAAATGTATATAACATAAAAGTGACTCTGTAAACTATACATGCAGAAAAGTGAATGTCTGTGACAGTGAAACTGTGAAATGCCCAACATATATCAAAGACAGAAACTTGAATCTCTCTAGGACATGCTGATTCAAAACCTCAAATCCTTCAAATTGCTCATATTCATGAACATCAAATCTGTTTGAATATTGCTGTGAAATTTGCTTTGGTTTGTTTTCCATCAGGAAGATTCTTTTTGTTTCAATTTCCTGTAATTTGTTTCAGAGTCCACAAACCAGAGAACCTTTTTGGAGCTCTTGAATATCTATCCTTCTCTTACATTCTGAATACAGTTAGATTAGGTCTTTAGGCAGAAGTGGTAACTTGGTTTTATTATTTTAAAAGTACTTTGCTATTCAACATGAGGGGGGTGGGTGGGTGTGTTGTTTTTTTTTTTTCTTTTTTTTCTTAGTTGACCATAAGGAGCTCCCATTGCAGTCCTGAAATTAGCTAAAATAAAGGAAAACTGGACAAGCTGCATTTTTAGGCATAAAAAACATTACTCTACCTCTAGATGATAGTTAGAAAGACTTTGTTAATACCTGCCTAGAGTCCAACACCTCTTTCAGTGTCCCTGTGGTTAACCTAATGTAATAATGAGTGTCTTCTTGCAGGTGTGGGTTTTTCTATCAGCATATGCTTGACTGAAAGCATCTGATTCACAGTCTGTGCCAGGACAGCAGATGCTGTGCGAGTCATTTCAGAGTGATACAGTGTGTGGAACTCATGACTGTAAAAGTAACATCTTTCCTCTGAGATCCTATTCCAAGATATTTTTGAAATCTTTTCCTTTTGAAACCTTACTTTGGAAAGTTTTAGAAAGAGAAAACCAAGTTTTTTGCTTATCCCTAGGGTCAGTTCTATGTTGCTTTCTCATATTCATGGATGCTGAATACTGCAGAATTAGTGGGTTGGGGAACCTTTTGTCCATGGCTTATCTGTGGGCTTTGTGCAGGAATAAACTCACATAAAGCCCACTGACAGAGTCAGTTCTAGCCATCTGTAATTCAAAGCCAGCATCTGAGAAAATGGCTACAGACTTCTGATGAACAGACTGGAAGAAATATATAGCACAAAGGCAAAAACCAGAAAGTGCTATTACTGCGGAAAAGAAATAATCAAAATGGAGGGTTCTAGGTTAGAATCACATCATGAACCTAAGATTTGCTCCAATCCTCACAGAAATTTAATATTGGAGCAGGCATTTAAGTAACTGAAGGAAAACTGCTTTGATTGTAAGGCAATTGTCATCACTGAAATCACTCCCAGCTCTGTTCAGTTCCTCTCAGTTATGTCTGCGACTGCTGTGGAGTGTGGAGCTTCAGACAGGTCTTTGAAATAACTGCTAAAAATGTCAGCTCCATCCATTTATACAAGACAGTGCAAAACTGCCTGGTTTTTTTTAACTCCCTCTTTAGGAGCTTAGGGTCAAAACTGTTGCTCTTGTAAAACCTGATCAGCTGTTGGCTATTCTGGAGAAGGTAAAATTTCTGGGAATCCAGGATATGCTTAAATTTTAGACTCCTAATGTATGAATCTCCTTAAAGCAAATGCCTAAAATACCTATATAATCTATAGTGAAAAGCAGGTGCTTTTGAAAATCTCTTGTCTATTTAAATATAGACAACTAAGCTGAAGAGAGTGAGCTGATGTTCAATGGCTTTTGAGCAGAGCTGGAAATAGCAAACAGAAAATCTGCAGTTCCTGAGCTGTCCCCACTAGATATTGTAGTATTAAATTTATATTCTTATATGAAAATGTACTTTAACCCTGTGCACTCCTGAGCCATTAGATAAAGTGAATCATCACTACCTCCTCTTCCCACTAACTGGAAATGTAGGGTTTTGAAAGACAGGGCCACAGCACTTAAAGAGAGAGAAAAGAGTCTGTTTGAAAATGGCTTATGACCTTTTACCATCATTTCTGCCTCTTAGGAGACTTCTGATACTAACCACTTTTGTTGGCTGTCATTTATGACATTTTCAGGTCATTATCTCTTCCCATACACGTTACAGAGAGTTTAGACTCACATTCAGGCCTCTGCTGATGTTTACATCCTGCTGTATTTTAGCTGACAGCTGCTGTTTGCAAATTCCATACTCAGTGAATAAGAAATCAGAATTGGCCAAGAACCCAAAGCTGAGACATCCTCAGTTTTAATCCTCATGCTGAAATGCTGTGCTGCCACTGCTGTTATCCAGTGCTCTCCGTCTCTTTTTTCTGAACTGTAATCTGCCACCAGTACTTGCACACTACATAGGAGAGGAACTGAGAGGATTGATAGTGCCTTAATAGAGCTGTTAAACACAAATCTATTCATAATTATTATTATCCAACAACTGATTTCCATCTACAGAAAAAAATTAGTCATGCTCTGCTATAATTTACTGATCTGCACTTAACTTGACTGGGACTTGATCGTCTCTGTTTGCAATTGAACTACAAAAAAAATCATATTTACTTCAGAGGGATTTTTCCTCAGTAGCATATATTATATATGCTTTAGAGAAAGTATCTTTTTCTTGCGATGAAATAGCTAAAAAGGAAGCTCAATTTTAGGGGCTTTTAGAGCTTAAATATCAAAAAATCCACAGCTAAAAGAAATCATTCTACAGTTAACTCTTCAGCTATCTGAATTTATTTACATATATATTTATTTGAATAACTATATATATATGCCTATGGTACATCTCTATCTATCTATCTCTGGTTTTACTTGTTTTTTTGAGGGCTAGACACAATCCCTGCATGCCTGCAGGAAGAACGGAGGCTTCCCCACCGCCTGACCAGGAGAAGAGGGCACATCGGGTGGTCCTGATGAAGGGACTGCAGTCCCCATATCTTCAGTTGTAGTACCTGGCATGCACTGCCTGCAATAGGAAACAGATACAAGGAGTAAATGAGTAAGTGCACAGTTCTGATTTAAAAACAAAATCTTAAAATATCCTGCAGGATAAATTTAGCTCAATTACGTTTGTTTCCTGGCTACTGAAGAAAATGACACCCATTCTTCCTTTTATATCTGATCTGACTGGGAAGTTCCATCATTGTATTTCTTTGCTGATTCTTTCTCCTGCTAATATTCACTGCTTTTCATTCTGTCTTCATCTGTAATTTGTCCAGCAAGCATCCATATCATTTAGGCTAATGGAACTGTTGAGAAGCAATTTTTTTTTAAGAAACTGAAATTTAGGATGAAAAGAAGTAGAAATCAGAGTACACAGCTTGAACTCTCTTTGAGTTACTTGATTCTGAAAGTGCCTGGAACATCTAGTCATCCAAGCTCATTGTAGCAACAATGCCAAGAGAGTTATGACATATTTTTATCGCAAAAAAATTCTGTTTTAAATGTCAACAACTTGTTAAGTCAGTGCTTTCACATTACCTCAAGTTTAGGGCTTAATCTCAGGCCCATACAAACAACTTCAATCCCCTCAGCAGACTCTAGAAGAGACAACAGGAGCCGATTTCAGCGACGAGTCTCTGGAGCGCAGGTCACACAGACTCCTGAGCTGGCTGCTCCTTTCCCACACTAGACGCAAGCATAGCACTACACCTGGGTACCAGTTCTTGGGCTAATATTGCTACCCAGGACTGTACTGCAACAAAAAATTAATAACGGGGACTTACAAGGTGCTGCACTGTTCACACTCACCAAAACTCAGATTCACAAAAGCTTTTGTCAGTACAAGTCACGCTCATGTGGCCCAAATTCTATGTCAGGCTTGCCTCTTCCTCTCCCGTTCACCATCGCCCCCCATTCCAGAAGGCATTTTGCTGATTTCAGAGGCAGTCGGAGGTTTATAGGTCTGGATCTCTGGCCCAGCTGGAGAAGCCCGGTGAATGCCAGCGGAGTGACTCCGGTACTTTGTTAGTCACCCCTCTGTGCGCCGAAGAACTGACCTCCTGCTCTTTGGACTGCCCTGCTATCTCATTCAGGTCTCCAGGAGTTCAACAGAATGACAGACAGCTCTGCGAATTAACAGTATACTAATAGCTTCTGACATTCACAAGAGTCTTCAGGAAATGATTTGACGTGATTAATGCATAATTATTCCCCTTTGCTTTTTAAGAAGCTCGGCATTCGTCAATGAACCTTTACACCAGGCAAGGATACCTATGACTCTTTTAATCCTCTGTTAAAGTTGAACTGATTCTGAGAAATTTGTCTCACGTCGGCTGCTTCTAAGCTGCAGAACATGCTAGGGAGGTGGAAAACTTTAAAAATACCTGTAATTAGAAATTACAGTGTACAAACACCCACCTCAGAGGAATATCACGTGTACATTTTTACAGGGATTATGGACTAGGAGCAATTTTCCCACTATTCTCCAAATGCAATAAATATTTAAAAGCTGCATACATTGCACATGCATTAACAATACAGAGGCCAACTGATGGAGCTGACTGGCAGCGTATCCCATCCTGCAGTCAATAATGCTAAGTTGGTCTTGATCCTCAGTGCTCCCCAAATCTACCTTCAAAAAGTCACCTGTGTTCTGTTACTCTCATTTTTGACCTTTTTGAGCAGTAGCAACTTTGAAACAGTATCTGAGATAAATATGTTATTACTTTAGCTGGAGTCACATCCTAGTTTGCCTGGAGCTTTATTCACCTTTGCCAAATTAATTTTTGAGATGGAATTTAAGAAGAAATCTTTTTTGCAAATATTGGTACTTTAGAACATTATTTATCTCATTGTTTTTATGAATACAAAGATTTTCATCTTTATTTTAACATAAAATACCACAAAACTTGATATATTGACTAAGTCTCTTCCTTATCACTTTTTTAATGTCACTATCACAGACAATTGCTATCCTTGTCAGATAAATAAGGTAAAAATATGCAAACTAGCTACTTTCCCCATGGATTGTAGTCTGCCTACTATGTCCTACTCAGATGTTAATTTTGGAAGTTGTGTAGAATCTCGGGTTAGTTTATACAGAAAACAGGTGACTGAACAAAAATGAGTTTAGGTTCCTGTTTATAAAGAAAAAATAAAACAGCACCTCTTCTGTGATGTCAAAATGGCCACAGTTATTCATGCCTTTATCTCCAGAGTGAGTCAGAGGAATGGATTTTACCCTAGCTCTGTGCAATTACTAAAACTGCAACAGCAAAACAGGTCATCCATCATCCTCATAATAGTATGAGAAATATTGAAAATGTACCTTACCTTCAGCCACATAAATCAGAGACTATTTGCTATATTGCTAGCAAGCTGCTCATAATTAGTATGAACCTCTCTTTTATGCTCTCTTCTTTTCCTTATTATGCTTTTTTTATTGCTGTATTTTTTCCTTATTTTTTAGGCTAGGAATGAAATGGGAAAATGTTATGAACTAAATATTCATATTGGCAGAAAACATTGTAAACAGATTGTCAATTGATGATTAGTTGGCACACAAAGCTGTAGAGAAAAATATTTATTCAGTTGCTTTGAAAAATCTAGGGTAAAAAACAAATTTTATTTTCATATTATATATATTATATGTAATATTATATTAAAATATAAAAACATCAAGAAAAAAACCCTATTTCTCCAGTTTGCTGATTTGGCTATGGGATAGTAATACTGTTCGAGGAAAGTTCCTACACTTCTTCCCCCATAAAAAAACTAATATGTAGCTTTAAAATAGTACTTTCTAATTAGATGCAAAATCATAGCTTCGCTGAAGTCTGTAAAAGCTTATTCTACAGATTTCAATGGAAGCAGGATTTTACCTCAGAGGAGGTAAACCTCATTTTCATCCTGACTAGATGGCTTTAATTAGATAAGTGAATTAACCTCAAGGATAAGAACTTGACAGTTCAATAGCATTGCACTTGGACTCTTAATGTATACAAATTCAAATATTTAGGAAGAAAAAGCTATCTATAAAAACTAAAGAAAACAATGGCCGTACTCTGCCTACCGTAGGGAAATATCTCAAGCTGTGAAGTCTGTGCTTGCAACTGCTAAGGGTCCAGAATACCAAGTAAGAAGAGAAAGAAGGAATAAGGCACTTAATAACATCTGAGAAAAAAAGGGATCTTCCTTTAGCACAGCAATAACTGATTGTCTTCCCTGGGAGCCGGTCCATACCTGTGCTTCTGCTGTGGGGATAATGAGTGCCTTTTCCATTTAGGAATCACTAGATAAAATGGGAGAATGGAATTAGGTTAGCAAAGTACTCTAGTTTCTGAGCTATATACGAAGAATATTATCTAATTCCACAGCAGGGAAAATTTAAGGGTATTCAGAAAAAAAACCCACAAACAAAACCAAAACCCAAAAGAACAAAACCAGGCACTGGGCCATCACAAAGTAAGAATTAATCCAGTGTTGGTTTCAGATTATGGATTTGACCATCAACCGCTGAACACTGTGGGCAATGATCCCACTTACTGACCTACCGGATACTTCTTCATTTTGACCTGAAAAAAATAAAGTGTCTTCAAGAACCTGGTGTTAATGGAAATGAAATTAAAAATCTTTTTGAAAAAAACATTAGCCTGAAGAGTGTCAAACTGATCTTTGCCAATGAAAAATGGTTTTGTCAAAAAGGTCCCAGGCAACCATGAATAATCCCAAACGAGAAACATAACAGACAACATTTTGTTGTCTATCCTGAGGGATAAAGGCATAAAACCATCAAAACTGACTTTAAGGGCTACTTCAAGTAAAATAGAACAGCATAATAGTTCAGTGAGTACAGAATATCTTTAATGTTGACAAGGCAGATGTCTTAGGAGTTGCAAAATTTTAATAACACTGTGGGGCTTCACTGACTTTGAGCCCTGGTTCCCAAGAAAAGATTTAATATTTCTGTTTAACTGTGAAAAGCCTCTTGCAGTTTTACAGGTCTTGAAGGCTTTACATAGTTTCATACATTCTGAAACTTGAATTATAAACTCCTGTTAGCTGGAGTTCTTTCCCTTCTATCTAATTTATTTTCAAAGCAAGAGGTACAGTTCAGTGCAATTGTTTCTTTAAGTATCTCACCAGGGGTGGCTGTTAGTCACTTACACGAAGTGCCTCCACTTAAAGTGCCAATTTGCACAGCAGGACCCTGCAGAGCAGTAGTGGCAAGACAGGGGATATTTAAACCAGTATTAAATACAGTAAGAAAATGAGTAGGAAAATGGAGCAAAAAAAGTAGAAAAGGAAAAAAAAAAAAAGAGTATTGGCATCAGGAACATGGAAAAACTCTAACCACTATAATATATGTTGTTAAATGGGTCCATTAACACAACAGCTGCACAAGATCTTAAGACAACAGAAGTGTGAAATGTAGATTGGGATTCATCTTCCTACATGTGTCCAAGAAAACAAGACTTTTTTATATTTTACAGAAAACACTGCACGTAGCTCTCCCAGCCACTAATCTGGGAGAGGAGCCCTCTCAGAGCCTGCGAACTGGCAGCTCCTGCCAGGGAGCATCCTACCTCTGGTAGGCTGAAAGGTCTCTGCTTGCCAGAAACAAAGGCAAAACATCGTGGCCCCATTTTTCAGAAAAATGAGCTCCTTTTCCCTGTGAAAAGAGCACAGAAATGGTACTTATGCTTCTGTCCTGGTCTTTTAAAGGCAATAAATGGCATAATAAAATGGTTCTTCGCTGCACCGAGTTCAGCTCTGGATGTCTGTCTTTCAACAAAACAAACACTGGAGAGGGGATGGCTTCCAAAGCAAGCAGCATGCCATCTGACTGGGTGTAAATGAGGGCCACAGCAGCAGCTTTCCTAACAGGAGGAGCTAACGCTCTGCTGTGCACACTCCCATCAAGGTGCTGTTCACTTGCGGTACACGGTCTCACTCGTACCCTGTTCTGCTAAGCACTGTCACACATGATGACAAGTGGTCTCTGACCCCAAGGCCTGACACTCAGCGTACAAAAGCAGCCAATAGATATCAGATGAGGAGCAGAACATGAGGGACAATTCGTAAATAGCATAAAAAGCAATGGTCAAGACCTGTCAGCTGCTTAGCTAGTCTTCTGAGCACTATTTATTCCTAGCTACGGGGGTGGAGCTATTTTGCAGGATGCTTTTTCCAATTCACTGTGGTGCCTAGGAAGAAAGTTTGAAGTAGAAAGCAAGTGTTAAACACAAAAGAGATGAAACAGAGATAGGCACAAAAGCCAGCAGCCTTACAGTGAACACGCTGAAATACAAAGAGTCAAGAGCATCAAATGAGAATGTTAAATGCTTTTACATAGAGGTTTTGAGTGAAGTGTATTTGCAGTAGCAAATTCTCATAGCTGAAGAATTTGAATAGAATACCAGGTGGGTTATGGCAATAACCATGTATTCCATCGCAGAAGCACTATCATGTTTCTTTCATAGCTGAAGTATATTTGACTAGAAAAAGATTTGAATAATGAAGTCTAACAAAGCATAAAAGAAGACACACATTTCAGAGCGACTTCTTATTTTCTTCCATTGACATAGTGGCTCGTTACGGTTTGGAGATGTGAAAACTAAAGAAACAATTAAATAATGTGGAAAATAGTCTATAAAGGGATGGATAAGGAATAGCATTCTACGATGGATATTTTCCTCACTAAGAACGAGACATCAGGAAACAGATTAAGTAAAAAGACATTGGTTTATTTGAACAGGATATTGCTTACGGAGAAGTAGCACAGCTTTTTGTCCCTGTCTCCCTTCCCTAGAAAAGGAAGGAAAATAATGCTGAAAGCATGTATGCTGGGTAAGAATTGCTCTGATCTCTACTTATTTTCCTACTGTTAAGTTAGGCTATAACAACTGAATGCAGGTTTAAGGCAGGGAAAGTGAGTTGGAGACTGGAGGAAAAATGAATATTTTGTTAACAAAATCTCCAGTAAAGAGGACTATTGGGAAAAACACATCTTACTTTAGCTTTGTGGGTAATGTTTTGTGAACAGTATACTACCTAAAGTTGCCTCTGGGATTGAAATCAGGAGCTTCCTTCTGCTGGCTGAATGGCCCAACCATGGAGAAAGTGGACAGATAACAGCAAAAAGCCTCTATTTGATGTTTCTGTGTAAACACACTACGAGAGGAAAAAGAAATCAAAATCCCTGCAAACCATCTTTACACTTCTTTGAATCTAAATTTCCTTTTTCTGTGCATGAACAATCAGAATTGTATACTGTGCTGAAGCCGCAATAAGATCAAAGGTGAAGAGAGCAGGATAGTACTGGTCCTACAAGAAAGCAAGAGTCAGAAAAGAAACATGAAGGGAAACTTGCCAGAAGCAAGAAAGGAGGTGAACTGAAGAGTGTGCTATTATTTTTCTTATTGTTCAAGAAATAGTAAGGCAAGTTAATGCACCACCAACTAAGCTAAAAGCTTTCGGTAAGTCAGTTTCCCTGGTAACTTCCAGTGTTCAAACACTTGTTCCTCAGCAACTCTGAAATAACTCATCTCTTTTCACTAAGGAATGAGCTACCAAGCACTTAGTGAAGGGCTAGAGTACATTCCTAGGTAGGTAATAGAAAGGATCTGAGCTTCATTCACACTTACTTAATAGAAACTTGTAGCAACCTGTTCACAAACTTGTTCCCAAGCAGAGGTTAAGATAAGAGATAGGGGATCTGGTTAGGTAGAAAAGCTTACCTTCTTCCATGTTCTGGGTTTGACACTAGGTTATGGCTAGAAATAAATAGTAATATCAGCCTTGGGACATGCTCATCGGATGTTGCTTTTTTAATGTACAACTGATTTGGTAGACTGTAGCAGATGCTACAGAATAGCTGTGATCAATCATTTCACCAGCTGCATGCAACCTCTGAAAATGCCAATCAGGTGGAGATGGATGGTGCCATTGGACAAGACAGGTAGTACCTGTGAAAAGGATATTTGAAATTAATGGCTATTTTTTTCCTAGATCAACCTCAAAAGTGAGCTCTCAACTCACCTACTATTGGAAATTTCTTCATATGGATACATTCCTGTTGAATTATGCCTATTTGTAGAAGTTGGCCAGACCAGAAACAAAATTAGCTTAAAAATTGCCTGCCTCCTCTGCACTCAGTGCCGGTTTCAGCACACTACACTTCTTTAATTCTGTCATAGGGGCAACATTTTTAAACAGGGAATGAGATCACTTGCCAAATAAATGAATTAGTGCATCTGACAGTTGAAGATAGCGCATGCAGGTCCACTTAATTTTGGCTCAAATGAAGCTCAGAAAATAAAGCTGCTCTAGTCAAAACAGGTCTTTAAAGGTCTTTTGTCATCTCAGTCATAGGTTTGCTGATCATATCAGTGGAAGATTTATTCATACTGTTACCGATTTTCCCATTCATGATAGGTGGACTAGGATTGGACCAACCAAATCATATGTGTTTGTAATTAATTTTATGCTTTGGTAGCTTAGGGATACTGTAACTATCAATAATTGCCTTATGCTTTCATGGCAGGGATTCAGTTACCTTTAAGCAAGTGGTAAAGGTGACACAGGGTAAATCACTTCATGTCCACAGAAAAATGTGCAGGCAGACCAAATACTATTGTACCTAATAAAGTACTGCTTTTTGAGCATCACGTTGACCACTTAAGCCCAGACTCCCTGAATAACTTGAACACCAAAAGGCAGATGCTGCAATCCACAGCACAGCCGAAGTCTACGATAGGCACCTCAGCTCCCTACACCGTGTATGGGAAGGGCTAGAAGAGAAAACAAATAACAGACCAGAGAGATGACTTAAAAGGCCACAAAGATGTTCTGTATGCAGCTGTTTTAACCACTGAAGACAAATCTATGGCTGATGTCTTTCTTTTAGACCTCACACCTCCACCTGTTATAGTCAAATAAGAAAAATCTACATCCTATAGGGGATGATGCACCTTCTTGGAACATTATTTTAAGGAAAGATAAATCATCCCACAGGGTGAACTTTCTCTCTCCACTCCCTAGAGAAGGAGAACAGACAATTAGTTTACCTTAAATGAGAAATCTTTGTAGAACAGAAGTTTGGGGACAGGAGTCCAACATAAAGTATTCTTTTACCATTGAGAAATAGAATATCCTCTCAACAAGTTAATTGCATTAATAGCAATTGTTAATTGTTAATAGCATGCAGCCATTGAAATTACCATCTCTATCACTTTTAGGCATTTTCTAATACTTGAATTTAAAAACAGTATCCATCTTCTGTAGACTATGAATTCATTTATTCCATTTAAATGTCTTCTACAGATGTTTTTGCATCATATTTATAATCATTTGTTAAAAATAATCTAGCAAATATCTGCAAATATTATCAGAATCATTGCTAGCTGGGACTAAAATCCTCAGTAACCAAAATCTTCTTGCAAGGTTTAGATTTTTTTGTTAGAATTCGCAAACTCCAGTGAAGCTTTTAAATTATATATCTATTGAATACTTGCTACTTAGATTTTCAGAAAGATTTTTCCCCACTAAGAATTTGCAAATCGTGATCCCTGCAGTGTAGTCTGATGTCTAAGGCTGTGTTTTGAACTCTTTGAGAGAAAAACAGCCCACTTTCTCCAGCTTCCCACCCACCTCAATTATGTTTCAAACAGTTTCACCTGCCACTCTTAAGACAGCTTGAAGCAAGGCCCACAGAAGGACAAAGCTACCTTAATCTCTCAAAATTGCCGTGCAGAATTTTTAGATAGTTTTTTGCCTGATGCAAGCTTTAGGCCTCATTAGGTGCCTACATTCTGTGAATGATATATAGGGTGATTTAGGGCAGGTTTTCCTTTGCAGTGCAATGCTGTTCAAGCTCCAAAACCAAAGGCATTGTCAATATGGTTAGTTTGCCTGAATACAACACCATATGGAATGGCTACACTGCTATAGGGCAGCCTGAGCTAATACCTGTCTTAGAACTTGTACAGACACACCTTCTCATATGGAGGTACTTGAATACTTCTAAAATCATGCTGCTTTTCATTTTTTAAGCAGTGTATATGGACAATAAGTCACTGGAACAACTAGAGAACTACATAAGCTAGCTGATAGAAAATGCTGAAGCAAAACTTGAGATAAAATGTGGCCATTGCTGTGACTTCAGTGCCTTTCTGTGAAAAACAAACAAACAAAGTACTTTATTTCCAATCTGTATTCATCATCCTGAATCTTCCTCTGCAGCAAAATGTCCAAATAATTTTTTTCTCAAAAAACAGAAGAATTAAGAATAACATCTTTCTCTTAACATGTAGCACAGCACACCCATCATTTAGGAGCTCTAGATATAAATTTTGTGGGTAACAGGAAGTAGATGTGGATATTCCAGATTAAGTGTGATACCAGCTACGTTATAGGCTCACCTCCCTTTTCCCCTGGCTCAAGAATATACAAGTCTTTTTCATAAAGGGGAGCAGTGTTAAAAGAAAGTTAGTGAATGCCAAATCTGGAATTTAGAGAACCCCATAATAATTGTCCCTATGTTAAGTAACATCCATGTGAGAAGTGGGAGATGGAGCTTGCCTTTATTTAAAGACAGGAATAAAATGTGGGTCTTGATATCCTAGATGAATGCTCAAAACATGGAGTTTCTGGATTAAAGCTGTGTGGATACACGTCTCCTCTGCACAGGAGCTGATCTGGTGGCTGTGCCCCAGGACTGCAGTCAGGTAAGGACCTGCGCAGGTGAATGCTTGGCATATCTTGCTGCTCAATACTGTCAAGATCTGAGTGGTTCTCAGCATGCCAAAAAGCGAATATTGGAAGTTTGCAGACCTTTGCTATTATTTTGGGGGGAATATCCAGTGTTATATGACTACTGAATTGGGGTTTTGAGGGTATGGACTTTGACATCTATAGGGAGGGGTTGACAAACTCATGGGAAAGTCTGAAGGTTTGTGAGGATAAAGCTTGTGTGCCCTGTTTTCTACTGGGGAAAAGGCAGTCATTCAGAAATAATGCTTTGAAGTACAACTGAAAATCAGTGTGATGCTAGAATTAAGACTACAGAGGGCTTGATAGTGGAAACGATGTGTACATCAGGAAATTTGATTTCTAATATAACCTAGGAAGAGCAATGGTAGTACATTTATAATTCTGGAATAAATATGGAAGTCACTGTTTTGACTTAGCCCAGGGATTACCCTATAATTATTCATCAGGAAATGTAATAATTAGGTTTAGATATCAGCCATAATTTGGCAGGCTCACTCACAATACTGTTATGTTATGGACATTCCCTACTTTGGAAATGAGGAGGCTGTACTCCACCTGAAAGAAATTCATGGATTGTTTTTTGAGTTATTGATATTTCAGAAAGCTAGGTCTTGGAATGTTTAGGGATTGATTTTCTGACTGACGAGCTACAGCACAGGTGACTAATATGGATCAGTCACAAGAAAAGAACAACAGCAGCAACTCCAAACCATAAAATGAAAAATTTATTCTGATGTTCTGTGTCATCACTACTAAAACATCCCTGATTTGCTTAAAAAAAGAATAAAAAGCACAAAACAGTAGCATTCAAATAGGAGGATTTGATGTCTTAGAAGTATTTTACTTATTAAAGATACATTTCCAAGAGATAAAACCAACAGGTCATTCTAATAATAATATTTCCATCATTCTATGTGATCATGATAAAATTGCATTTATTATGTGCAAAAATACAGTTTGTGAATCAATATATGTGTTCTCAGTACTTCAGAAAGGCAAATTTCACAAAGCTGGAAACGTGAGCAAAAGAAAGTAGGAAGAAAAACTTAAATGACAATGATAATGCCTCATTGCTTAAATAATGCTTCATTGCATACGTAATATCTGTAATTGTTTAATAAAGAAAAAAAGCATTCTAATGATTAAGAATTGAGATGATGGTAAAAGTACAAGTATTTATAAGAAGAACAGAAAAATAAGTTTGATAGCGCACAAGTTAAGATATGTGGATGAGTGATGCAGAAGTAAAAAAGTACTCATTAAAACTTTACTAAGAAGGGTTAGGGCCCATAAGAGGTAATGTTTTGCCCATAGTAAGAACAAGAGCAGTGTTGAATCATCACTGGATCAGACAGATACATACTATAGTACAAGAAGGACGGAAGTTAAAGGCATATCAGGAATTGCTTGCAACTCACAGTGCAGAGCTCCAAAAATCATAGCTAGATGCATCAGTGCAAAGCTCAGATATAGAATGTATGGTGTCATCTTGATCACTGGAATCAGGGACGTATTTTCAGTGTGACCAGACTAAGATGTATCTGAAGATAGTAGAATCATGTGGTCTAATAAAATCACCAAAGCTGCCTGTTTTGAAAACACTCCTTTCAGGCAAACCAATGCCTCAAAATGTCCAGCTCAGACACCACTGGACTAAAACCGGACATAGATCTGCCTCCTTTAGGGCTCTAGGGATGCCCACCTGAATCTTCAGTTCCTAATCCCACATAATTTACACTGGAACTTCACTCAGAACCACCATTACTTCTTGTAGAGGAGGATTGTCCCTGAGCAGTCATCAGAAGAGGGGCAAGAACAACTGGCCTTACAACTAAGATTATTTCCTTATACTCAGAATGAGGTTTAATGAGGTTCTCTGGAGAATGTATTTTTCCATGAATGGGCTGGTCCATCAACATGGTTTATTTATTGCAGGTGCAGTGACAGACCGCTTTTTTCTAACTTCCACAGGCATATGGCTTCCCAGCACACCATGAAACAGTATTTATCTTTCTCCCTTCTCAGCATGGCTCGGATCCATAATTGAGCCCTTAATTTCTTTTCTCAAAGAACTAAAATCTGCCTGTTAAACTGCCAGGTGCAATGTGATGTTAATGATAGAGTAGTGCATAATTCTGTAGTATTAATAGCTATTTCTAGGCATGTATGTACCTGTCCTATTCATTAATTCCTTTCTGACTGTTACATTATTCTTTCTCAAACAGTATTTTTCCTTCTATCTATTGAGAAGCTCTTTGTGTCCCTCTTCATTTTTCTATTCGCTATAATTAGTTTTAAATCACATTTCCTTAAATTAGAGAGTTTTCAGCCTTCTACGCTGAATGAAACTTCATAGCTTTGAGTTGGATATCCCTTTTCATATTTGTTAAAAAATTTTAAAACCCCTTGCTAATCACTTATCACACAGGTCAGAAACTTTAAAATTGTATGTTCAAAACTAATCTATAGGTAGCTCTTAATGTTTTTAATGCACACTGTTTCATCAGTAAGATGGTAACTTCTGAGTACTCGAATTTGCTAGAGAAGCTCTTAGACGTGAGCAATTGTAAATGAGGGCATTTTATACACTTGTTAAACATGATCCTTTTTTTAAAAAAAAAGAAAGACAGATAGAATCCAGATTTTTTTTTTTTCCTTCATGATTAATCAGGATAATATAGTGCATCTTTTGTATTCAGAAGTCAGGGTGCAATGCTATTTTCTGCTATCACAGTCTTTCTGTCTGAGAAATAAGTGGTTTGCACCACTGCAAAAAGCTGAAAAGACATTAAAATGAATAATTCTTCAGGTCCATTTGCATAGCTTAAGTTGCTCTGAACATGATCTCAATGACCACCTCTATTCTGCTCTGTGGGAGAGGACTACCCATAGTGGAGCACTCTTTCTGCATTCCTAGTCTTGGTCTCGAAGGCATCTCTAAGGGCCGCCAGTTGCATTCAACTCCAAGCCAGATTTGTCCCCTTTCCAAATTCCCGTTTCCTAGTAATCATTCCTTCTAGCACCTGGTGCCACACCCCACCTGTCTGCACCATGCATGACCTGTTGAAGGTCTGTTTGCTGTGTCGCCCTTAGATGTCCAGGCATGGTACAGATCAGTGGCTAGTAACCGAGGTGCGAGGGAAGGACGGAGGAGGCTATGCCCATGAGGCATATATAGACACCTTCAGAGAGGGACTCCGTAGAGTAGCACCGTGGAGGATATATTTGTTGAGCAGAGCTATCTCCTGGGCTCTGTCTTTCATGGCACCCAATGCGACCCATCACAAATTCAGTGCTGTGCCCAGAGTGCAGCAACCTCTCCTGTTGCAGGGCCTGTGCAGATGGAAGCATGCATATATATGCTCTGATGTGCGTGTATCACATCATCCATATGGTCAGCCACTTGAATACCTACATAGGCCAGACTTCATCTCTTCTCTCTCCCAGTACCTGAAGTCCCGGGAGCTCAGGAAAGAAAGCAGTTTGAGTCAGCCATGGCTCTCCTGGATGTAGATGTCATACAAAGCACAGTACCTATACTGAGCACATCTGGTGGACTATGTGACTAATGCTCTGAAAGCTTAGCTTTAGGGCTCAGGTTGTGTCTTTGGATTGTAAAATGATAATTTATTTCAGTTAAACAACTTCTGATTCAATGGGAGCTGTGCTTAAAATCAAACCTGTAGAATTCAGCCCTGTAACTAAGTTACTTATTTCAGGACTAATATTGTATTTCTTGCACACCCACATCTCTCTCAGAATTGCAGAGATGGGCTGACTGCCAGCAAACACTGGGTAAGCCCTCAACCATCATAACAAATCAAGAACAGGGCTTCTTTTGATCAATGATAATAAAAGTCATGACATTTATGCCAATAAAACACCAGTTCACATCTGTTGATGATGGTGGCTGAACTTGTAGACACCACCTGTTTTACCTGTGAGAACAGACTATATGTGCCACTATGACCGTGTTCAGTGTCACTGAAATGCATACCACTGCATCTGTTTGCTGGCAGTTCTCCAGCAGAGCAGGTGTGCCACTTTTCAGGTTGCTAGTTAAGGGAATACTGCTGTAGATCCCTTTGGTCCATTAGATATGAGGATACGTAGGCCTCCAACAGTGAGACAGTAGGGCCACTGGCAGTGAGATACAAAGGAAGAGTTTGCGACTACATGAGTTTGTAATATCCTGAATTAAGATGTATAGAGGATAGAAGGCTGGATAGGCATATGGACTAACAGATCACATAATTCAGTATTTTTCCATTCCTGAATGATATATTTTCTGCCTGCAGCTAAAATAAATGCACACTTTGCACATATGGATTTCTGACAGAAAAAATATGTTGTAGGAAGAAGACATAAAAACCTGAATGATTATGCATGGTAATTAATAATGAAAGACTTGCAGAGAAGCTTAATGAGAGTGAATCAAACCCAAGTAGGTTCATTTATGTTTGACATGAATTCTAGAAAGAAATCTACCTGCTACACTTATACAAATTGTACAAGAAATCTCACAATGTTAAGTTCATTTGTGGCACAAATCTATTGATTACGTTGGGGTTTATTTTTTGTCATTATTAGTCCCTGGGTTAACTGCCGGTATGGAAACAACCCTTCCCACAAAGAACCTCTGAGTACATGCTCTTTGATCAGAGGCTCCAGGGGAGCACAGCTACAGAGCCACTAGCTCTCTGAACTAAAGTAATGCAAATAGTGCAGTTGTATTTTTTAAAGGATGACCTGGATCCATGTTACACCCTGAATAGTGCTTTTTACAATGTAGTAGGGATAGCACAAAAAAACCCAAATGTTTGATTTTAGATATATAAATGAATGTTCACAGAAATGTGAAGTAATCATGTTTGTGGTATTCTATGACCTGGGTGTAGATTTCTTTCCAAAATTTTATCTAGATGATCTCTCTAGGCAAAACTGTTAACACTGGACTCTATGTCAGACACAACGAAGAGCATCATCTCCTGATGAGGACAGACAGCATTACTCTCTGGCTTTGAGGCCACGCATGTCAATCAAACTGCATTTAGTTAGTAGCAATGGCAAACCCTAATACTACCTGAAAGGTAAGACAGACCTCACTCTCTCCTTCAGGTAAGTTATTTGTAGACTAATCCTTGCAACCAAATGCCCCAGTGGTCTATATAATCAAAGAATGCATGTTATTACTATAAAATGGTGGTTGTTAAAATATTTAGCTGATTTTGTTATATGTCAAATTACAATTATCACAGCTTACAAGTAGTGTATTTGTATGCATGTAAGGAACATATACATACATTTCTCTGTGTATTCAGCACTACAATAATGTTACTCTTACCAGTTGCTTAACTTAATGAAACCAATTATTTAAACCATGTCCTGAATGTACTTTTCCTGTCTTCTCATAATCTCTTCAATAAATATAAAAACAAGCAAGAAATTTGTGTCAGTATAAACAAGGGACTGTTTATGCCTTTTCTTTGACATCTTTACTGTGACTGTCATGGGTAGACACCCAAAGTCAATGTTCTTCAGGTGAAAAACAATAAATCAACTAATTACATTTTCCAGTTTAGTGAAAGACTATTTACATTTTGATGATCTACAGTTGATTTAGTAGATTTCAAACCATTTTCTTTCAAAACACTTTTTTTTCAAAACTCTGGTAAACAGAAGTCTAAAAACAATCATTGGAGCCATAAGAAATGAACTCTAGTGGTGGCTGGTAGGTAGTAAAACAAAAGGGAATGATAATTTCTTGTTTATCTCTCCTCAGTTTTTTCCTCTGACTTCTGATGATAGTCAGTCATACAGCTGTATTTTTTTCTTACCAGTCTATTTTTTTATAGGATATGTCCTTATTCTCAAGGCAGCTTTTGAAATCAGTTCTGGGTTTTTTTCTTTTTTTTTTTTTTTTTTTTTTTAATATGCTTTGAAAAGTTCACAATTTGCTGAGGATTTGGGAAGTTTCTGCTAAAAAGAATTAATTCAAACATCTTCCTAAAAGCCGCATTGTTACTTCTCAGAATGCTTTTATGCTTTCTTTATTCTGTGTGCGCTTCAACAGCAATCACCATTCTGCTTCCTTCAGCTTTCTTCCTGCCTGTTTCAATGGCATAAGAAAGTGACAAGCTCTTGTCTTGATGTTGTCGCTATTGGGAATAAAGTTGCAAAATATGACTAGTTGCCTATGTCACAAAACCTGTGTAATGTGTAGTGATCACAGCTATAGTTAAGCCCAATGAACAACTATTTTTACAGAGATCAGCATTTTCTAAATCATTGCTATTTTCAACTGGAAGACCATGGAAAATGTCTTGCTTGTAGACTCAGAAACATCATTATACACCAAATATAGCCATGACGTTTATGTAACTCCAGTCAAACTACCACCTTATCTTTGGGTAGGAATGCAGGAACTGTGAGAATGATCAGGGCAGCCTATATTTGGGATCTTATCTGCAGTCTACTCAGTTAACACCTTCCCAAAGTCTTTAATTGGGAGACAAAAAAGTCAGAACTGCAGTAGCTTTTCTGACTGCCTAATAAAACCAATATTGTTTACTTTCTTAGTGTCTTAGAGGTCACATTATATTAGTGAGGTGAGAAATAAAATCAGGAGAGAGATGAAATAAAAGTATTAAAATAGTCTGAGTTCTGTGATTAACTTCAGTTAGAAGCTGAAATCCTTCTGTGAAAATAAAGCCGTCTGTGTGAGACTGTGTTGTGGTTTAAACTGTCATTACAAATTCTGAATCTGAAAGTAACCTAGAAATTCCAGGCTCTTTAGTGGGTATCCAAATTACTACTGAATCAATACATTTCTGCCATTAAAGGAAAAAAAATCCTCTTTTTGTAAGAAAATGAAGGCTCTTGCAACTCTTCATAGAAGAAACATTGAAGATTTGCCAACAGACCAACACTTAAACAGCTAAATTCTTTGTACTATAGACAAGGTCAATAGATCTAGAGAAGTTGCATCAGGCATCTAAGTTGTTCTGGCAATCAGCTGCTCACAGAAAGAATCTCAGTACCCTATGGAGTGTTGTAGGAATATTTGTGGTATATCAGACCACCAAAGAAAAATCTTAACACTCTACTTCATTGAGCTAGGAACCTTTCTATAGCAACCAATAAAAGAAATCTAGACAAATCCACCTGGATGCTCAAGCAAAGCCATGCAAGTCCCAAGGACACAGAAGTCCACTGTTGCAATAGTGCAACTTGAGTATTTGAGAAAATAGCAAATTAACAGCTTGATAATAACATGAAACCATAGTAGTCGATCAGGCTAGTGAAGGTTATACCAGACACACATGGTATTTCAGGAAGAAGATACTCAAGGGGCTCAGATAATCAGCGTTTTTAGCATGTAGCATGAACAAACAAAGGGAGATCAAGCAGTCAGTGAATAACAGGTGGAAAACAGCTGGTAGAGAGAAAAGGTGAGTCCTGACCTAAAGCATTTCACAATTAACAATTAAAATATATCTTTAGTATATTTAAGCTGTATTATAGCCACATCAGTAAGGAATATACTTTTTTTTCTGCATGAATATTTCTCTAGTATTGTCTATAATAACTCTGGATCTCACTGAACCACAGTGATTTTTGGTTAATAAAGGCACCACCAACTAGTAATTAATGAAAGTGGCTGAACTGTTCATACTTCTGACTTTGAGTCTTGTATGGCTCCAGAAAAGGCAGGTTTTTTAACTCCCATCTGTTTTTAATTGGTTAAACATGAAGTTTAATTTTCAGGTAGCAAGATAATATAGAGAAGGAGTGGTATTCATTTCAGAACATTCTGAGTCTCTCAGGAAGATCTCAAGATTCTCAAGTCTCTGACGAATATCAAAATTTTCACAACAAAATGCTCTCAATATAGCCTTCAATCTGTTTAGAACTTTTAAGGCAGTTGGATTTACATTGAAACCAGGGGTTTTTTAAAACAACTGAACCGCCTTTTGAAATTATGTACTGTCTTGTAAAATTGATGGACAATACCTTTCTTCATCATGCCATAGGACCTTCAAATGTATAGGGGGACATTTGTTAGTGCTAAATGAAAATGTAGGCGTCAAGAAAGTAAATGTACATCAGTGATTAAACACTCCAATTCCAGTTTGCTTCTTATTTATGAACCTACCTATTGTTAATCTAATCATGCATTTTTTCCAGATTTATATAGCAATTAACGATTTCCCAATGAGTTTATTGAAATTATTATAGAACACTATGTCCACCTACACCTGTAATATGCTAAATGATTCCATAAGCAAAAAATTATCACCCAAATAGTACTTGATGCTACTTGAAACAGATAAACTGCAGTTATTCACTATTTTTCCTTTTCCTGAATATGACAGGGTGTTGTGAACCTTTCTAGCTTATGGTAAACTTTATTTTTATGTGCATTACCTTATGTGAGTGAAGAGTTCTTTCTTAACCCTTTATCTTGTATCATAATGTACTGGATAAGACTGTTTCATTCTTTGTTAAGATCAGTTTCACCCAACCAGGAAAATGTAACTAGCTTTTTGTTGGCAGCAGGTAGCATCCTTTTTCCAATCTTCATGAATAAAGGCTTTAGGAAATAATTTGATTCTACTACTTTGAAAAATACGGTTTTGTAAACTTAACTCCAGACTCAGACCTCGAAACCAGATGCTGCAAGCCTTAGTAATGTTGCCTGAAAATTAAGAAGATACTGAAAACTAAAAAAGTTGTTTGATTTCTAGCAAGTAGAAGCTGCCATCCGAAACTAAGGGATTAGGGTGATAAACTTCCTTAACTTTGAGTAAGACAAACAATTTGAAACACAGTTTGGGATATGAAACTAAATTTGAAATGAGAGGTTGACAGAAAAATGTATCACATTCATTACAACCTGTCCTCTATATTGATTAGTTGGTCATTACTGTTGCTTAGTGTTTATAACTAAAGTCAGTAATCATATTCTGAATACTAACATAAACAATATTATATGCACATATTACAACACTCCATACTCACTGTATAATGATTTTTAATTCCAAGACTGCATCATTTATAAAATGTCTGTGATCAGATCCAGTTTAAGCTCCTCTGTGTAACCACACATTAGTTTCTTAGCTCAGGTGTCTTGCCTTTGAAATTAGTAATTAAATTTTAAAATAATTAAACTTATTTAATTAGTAACACTGACTATACATCATCCCATGCTCTCCATCAGATAAAATTCTTCCCTGTCATTAGGGATAATATTTAAAAGTCAGTATGTGAATTTCAGATCAAAAATAGTTCAGAGTCATCAGTATACACATCTGCTATCATCCTCTCACTGTATGCTTTTAATTCATATATTATTCCTGGTAATTGCTTGTCAAAAGCCGAGTATGACTGCAAATTGAATTTTCTGAGAAGATGTCCCTTTCCTCTGAGGAACTGTCTAGTTTCTCCAGCTATTTTGGTGTTTTGTCAAAAAATGAACATTTTAAGTTTTGGGATGACTGTTTAAAAATAATTAAATACTTTTTGAGGAATCATTTGATGCCGGATCATATTGCAAAGATATCAGACATCAGCAGATATTTCAGCATATCCACAAAGTTTAGTGTTTTCTGGAGCATATCTGGTTTAAAAAGAGGTATGCTATGTCGCTTCCAACATGTACTTTCAATGTTAAATCCAAACTACTGAGGCTTAGCACACAAGCTCACTAAGTTTGAGTCAATGATGATGAACATTTTCAGAATAGTGCCCTGACCCAAGTTGGCCCAGCAATCTTCATTTCATGGCAGAAACAATTCTGTGTATTTTTCTATTCAGTTCACACAGAAATCAAATGCTATAAATATATGATATAGAACGATTTCTATGGCAGATGATGCATGATTTCATGTGTTATGGAATTACAGAGTTTCTAAAACTTTTTAAAACAACATATGGCCATATGAAAAAAAATCACCTTAAAGAACATTTCCTACTACGCTGCCTGATGAACTTTTTTCCCACGATTTCTTTTCCTTAAGAAAACAGTATCTCCATTACTATTTTAGTGTCTCAGCCTTTTCTGCAAGTACCTGTGCATACCATATTGTTCTCGCATTATAGCTCCAGTGGAACAATATTTGCTACCTCTCACTGCAGAATTCACACAGGCCTAAGCAACTTTGTCCAAAGATCCCCTTTCTGGGTCAAAACCTAAGGGATGTATAAAGGTCAAGATGAAAGAGAGATTAATGAGGAATCAGTACTCCACAGGAACTGAAGGAAGCTAGACTTAATTGGGACCTAAATTAGCCATCCTTGCATCTTTTAGCCTGCCTTTAAACTGGAAAAGGTTAAGAGGAGCAGCAGATCAGGAAAGCAGGTGACCACAAAACTAATGAAAAGACACAAGTGTCTAGGCGATCAAATGATAGAGGACAGTTCTCAGTAGGTTCAAACAGTGTGGGTTTAATTAGGAGCAACTGTGATAACAGGCAAGAGGAGAAACCTGTGCTTTCCTAATCATTGAGTTCAGGTTGATGTACATAGTACCTGGTGTTTTATAGAAAAATAGCCGCAAAACTTGGGTACTGAAACTATCAAGGTTGCATAAATAAAGCTTTTTGCAATGCTTTGAAGCTATGCAATGCAAGTCTCATCCTCTAAGCATCCCACAGTGAGTCAGTAGAGCATCAGGCCTGTGGCAACTGAAAGTGAGATTTAACTCGCCCAACTTTATCTATGCTTAGGTGTCGTCCCTAAACCTAGGAGAAGAGAACTGAATACAGGATGTCTGGAAAACCCTGCAAGGTCATGCAAAGATAGATATGCACTAATTAGTGTGTTGCTTATCTTGCACCTTGGCTTTGAGCAAGAGATACTGCCAGATCCCCTTGGGTCATAATGCAGAGGCAAAGGGAGAATCTAGGACAAGTACAGGACTTTTTCTGATTCTACTTCTTACCTTTTTTACTAATTAATACCGGAAATATTTTTCCAGAGACTGATCAAATGAATGTAGACTCCTGCCTACATTCAATATTTTTTTTTTAAGCAGCATCTGGGAAAACCACAGAATACCCAAGGAAATTTTCTTATAGAAACATTGACACAGATGAGTCTGACTGTTAAAGTATCCAAATGCCAACCAGGAGCAGGTGAAGCAGTTCACTTACAAGTATAACCAGAGAGGAAGGACCAGGGAACACAACATGCTCCTCTACAGGTGATGCCACTATTAACCAGACAGTATCTAGGACTAGCATTTTATTAACAGCATTGGCATACTATTACCCCAGCTTTCAGCAACATTGTAACTGTCATTATAAAAATGGGGACTTCTCCATTAAAAAAACCCAAACAGCCAGGAAATAAGTATGCTGAACAAATTGAACAAGTAAAAGACACTCATTCAATTTTGACAGCATATTTGAATTTTGCATCAATGCACCAAACAGCAGGCTTAGAAAGGATTATTCAAACAGGGAAGGAAAGAAAGAAATAGGATGAGGTTTTTGCATTCTTCTTCTTTTCTTTGCTTTTAGCAAAAATGTTAACCTTTTGAGAGAAGCAGGTTTTGTCACGTAGTGGGGACATTATGCTATTGTAGGGATCAGGCAATAGAAGTTTTGCTTGTTTAGCTATGTTCTCTTCTGAAATGTTTATAGAAAAATAAACCCACTAATTCAAATTTGTTTAACTAGATTTTACAAAGTGAAGAATATGTCATCAATGTCTTGGATGAGAGAATGAGGTAGGGTCAACAGCTTACAGTCGGGTGGACTTGAAAGCAAATCAAGAACCTTATGGAGCAGCATGCAGCCAAACTGCTGCATGGTGTCAGAGGGAATGTGTAAGAGCCTTAACTTTTCAAAATCACAAATGAAGGAAAGTGAGGTACTTTAGCTAGCAGTAAATTTCTCATTTGTATCATTGTACTTCATGGGATCTCTCTAGAAATGAAAATATTTTGTATCATGAAAGTATGAAAATTTTATATAGTATAAATTTTTTGTAATATTACAATTCTCAGTTACAGAAAGCCTCAAACAGGTTATAGATTAAGACAAATTGTCTGGAAATAAGGCAGTCAGAAGAATTTCAAGTGCATCAGTTTTCCTTGCTAGGAAGAAGATCTTGATGTAAGAAAACTTATCACAGATGCTGTGTGCATATTTCTACTGAGTTGGACACTGTATTTCATTAGATTTTTTTTTACAGGATTGTAAATACAACCTACTAAAACTGCACATTTTGTTAATTTAATCTAGTAAGGAAGAAAGGAAAACTGGAAGGAACCAGAATACCTTAAGCATTAATTAGTATACAATGGCACTCTAATAGCACTAAACAGTAGTTAGAATAATGGTAACTAAAACTAAGTCAGCTCTGGGAAGCTATTTTTAAGAAATATCCTAAATGACAAGTTGCAGAGAATTGGTTCAGACATTGAAATATACAGTGGCTTTTTTGTGTGCATTTTTACATCAGTTTCCTACTTTACAGTCAAGAACTTAAGCCTTCACTGTGTTAACGTGTTGGTTTTTAATTCTGACTTGTCTAGTTTGTGATGATCTTAATCAGATCTGACAACCACAAAGCATGCTCCTTTCTGAAAGCAACAATTACCAGTAAGGTGTTTTCCAGATCAGCTTTTCAGAATACTTCCAGATTAAACCCAAAACAAGTCTGGGAAACACTGAGATTGGAGTGTATTTTCCAGCGAACTACAAAGTCACATTTGGGCCATGATTATCATACACTGGGTAACAGGAAAGTCACTCTTTGCAATCCTTGACCAGTGATCGTCCACCAAACTGAAGAGGAGGCACGAGAATAACTTCATGTCACTACAGTAATATTCCTTACTTGCACAGTACGATCACTTTAAGGAGGGGTGGGCATAATCGTGCTGCCCAATTTTGAACCTACTTAATGTTGTAGATTTGCAAGTCAAGACCAAACTCCTTATTCTGTGTTCTCATTACAATTGAAAAAGAAAACAGGAAAAAAATAGGGGAAGAAAATAAAACAGAAAAAGTAAAAGTAGTCAATGAAATGAAGATCAAAGGAAAACACTTTTTTATGATTTAAAAGGATAACATGTTATTTTAAGCTGCTTGTTGCCTAATATTGAGTGCAGATAGGCCCTTTGGCTTTGCTGTTCCATATTCAGTAGTTCAAAACTGAATTTAAATGTAATTTGTGTAAGGATATACTGGTGCTTCAGATAGTCTTGTTATATAAACTGATTCCAATTTCTAACATTTCTTGGTATTAACATTTCCAAAATAGTGTGCTTTCATGTGCTGAAAGCAGAAGCGTTTCATAAAAGACACGGTAAACACTATCTGTACATTCTGAAAATCCCCAGATTACAGAATGGGTGCTCCAAGACCTAGGGGAAAAAAGAGAGGAATTAATTTCTCAGAGGCCTCCAGCATACCATGGGCAGATCCAGGAGCCAAACGCCAAGTCCCAATCCACTGTTAAAGACTATTTGGCCTTTACAGTGAATTACTTCAAACTAGGAGAAAAAAAAAAAGGACTTGAGACTTACAGCTCATGCTTCTCTATCACACTTCAGTACTCCAGTTGTTGATCTAACAAGATAAATTGTTAATACATTGTTAATAATCCCACAGCAGTGCAAGTTATGTTTTTCTCAGGAAAACAACAGGACAGAAAGAAGATTATTATTTCCAGTTCAGTTTTGGTTACCTTTATTTCTGTTTAGAACTTTCCCTGCTTTTTTTACAGTGGAGAGTGGTGCTACCCTGTGAACCATTCATCCAGTGATTGCCTTGTGTGTTTCCCCTCCTAATTAATCACTTTTTTAGAATTTTTTTTTTCAGCATATAAAATATACCTTTTTTTTTTTACATCTTTTCTTATTTGCAACAACCCAGTCCCTCCTGATTCCCTTTGTTGATCAGAATACAGCTGGTTTTGATATCCTTAAAATTATTCCTTGCTGTTAGGAAGAAGACAACTAAAGTACCTGTTGCACAGTAATCTGAGAATCAACACTAATAGGGATCAAAAGGAAAAACTTTAAATTCAGCTTTACAAGTGCACGCAGCTGCATCAAACTGTAAATGAACACAGATTTCTTGGAGATAACTCACAATGTCCGACATTTCCTTTTCATTGCTTTTGGGGTACACTGATTCATGTTCTGACTTTCTCAGTATCTTTTATTAGAAGATACGTATTTACAAATCCTTTCTTAGAAAATTCTAGTCCTTTTTCTTTCCCTATCACTCATTTCCCTAAGCATGTACTTGATACATTGATCATGCAATCATCTTAAAGTTACCTGTTTGCATGCAAACTGCCAGCTTGTACAAGAAATGAATCTGAGACCCATGGATGCAAAACATAATCTGAAATGGCAACAAAAAGATTTCCAGGAAGAAATTTAACACAGTCACACAATTCTTTGTAAGGAAATACTCAGTGATAATAAATTTAGCTCCTTAAAATATTTTCCATGTTTGTAAATGAAAACAGGCTATAAGAATCCTATCAACAAGAGCAGGCAAGACTATTTTTATCATGGTGAGCATTCCTGAACACAGTTTTCTACAGCATTCATCTTGCTCTTTCCCTTTCCTTTTTGCAGGGGAAACTGCCTCAGTGCCGGTTTGGGTGCCTGGTTACTCTGAGTACCTCCGAGGAGGCTGAGATGGCAATCTTGTGCTTATCTCTAGAAGAAAAAGAGTGCTTTATTTCTCAAACTGTTCCCATGCCACCTCTCTTTTTAGCAGTGATAACAGAAAGGAAGTTTCTCAAGCCTGGATCTCCTCCAGGAAGCTCAGTACTTACCTGTAAGACTAACTGGTAAAGGTTTGCCCTACCATGACATTTTTTAATAACATAGCATAACAAACCACCCTGTATTTAATAAAAGTGGAATAAGACTTAAAGGGAGCTATTGCTTAGTGATTGAAGAAGAAAACTGTCAATAGGATTAAAAGGAAATATTTAAGAGAAAACACACATTCATTCACATTAGTCCACATTTAGCCCTTCTCTTTTCTCCTATACATATCTGTCAGTACACAAGTACCCTTTCTGTTTAGTATCTCCTGTTATTTTAAGGAAGACAGCAGCAAACAGAAAAGGAAATGTTTCTACATCTTCCGAAACAAGATTCCTCAAGTGCAGGATAGCGATTTGCAGGCACAGCAAACAGGTGGTGAAAGAGATTCCACTGTGCAATTATTGCCCTGTGAAACACACCTATGTTGGGCTTAGTTGTACTTTTCCTACCAGTTTTAACCCTATTAGAAAAAAAACAAAAACAAAACAATAAACAGCTGTGTTTTGTTATGTTTACTTGTCATTATTCAAAGCCATTAGTTAGTTTTTCTTATTGAACTCATGGAATAATTGATTATAGAATGGAGTATATCAGTATGCTATGGTAATTACCTTCCAGAATGTAATTCAAGACCATGATCATTACTCCCGTGAACTGTTGCAGCCAATTAAAAAAAACAGGAAAAAAATAAATATGTCTCTGTAAAATGTCAATTATATTTCTAACAAATACATACTCTGGACAGACCTACTGAAAAGACATTTAATCAACTGTACTTGGTTGTTAATAATAATAATACTTATGCAAGGGGAAAGTTCTATTCTATATTTTCCTATTGATGAAATCTTGCCTCCAGTGACATTGAGTTGGGAATATGGTTCAGATGCTAGAGTTTTGCTTATGGATTTGATAAGATTTCCTATCTGAAATTTTGGAAGATAAAAAATGTCTTCTTACTGTTTTCCTTTAAATGATCCTCACAATAAGTCCGATTAGGAAACCCAGCAATTCCTTCATCTTCTGTCACCTTTTATAGACACTGGTCCTTAGTCCTTTTCAGGGTTTAGCACAATCTGCGAAATAGTATTAAGCTATGAGTAGCTTTATGTTCCGAAGTGTCCAAAGGTCATCTTTTTTTATAAGCCTTCTTAGTGGATGCTCCAGGGCATGATATCCTTGAGTTGTCAGAAGTAACTCATCTTATTCTTTCTCTTGAAAGAAATATACTTTACAAGTTTCAGGCTAGTCTTAAAATTTTCCTTTTATGCTCCCAGCCCTTTTAAATTTTGATCTATTCTAACAGTCACTTAAGGGTGATGTTTTGTTAATTTTGTACAAAGGAATATATGAAGAATAGAATTCTAGTCCACATAGACTTGATTTTCTCATCATGCAGACAAAGTCAGGCTAGCAAGAAGTAAAACAAAAGAAAAAACCTGTACAACAATTACATATCAGAAGCAAGAAATGAACTAAGACTTCCTAGCAGTGGAGGCTGGAAAACAGACTTGTATACTCTAACAAATAGGCATAAGAGGTAAAATAATGTATTGAAAAAATTGAAACATACTTTCCATTAAACTTGTGTTCCCATTTCCTTTGCAGAAGCCAGAAGGCCTTGACAGAATGTCTACAGTGGGATGTAGTTCCATGTTAAGACATATTTGAGTATCTACACATGACCTAAGTGTATGTATTGTATTACTGAGGCAATTAAGTCAATACAGTCAATTGAAGCTAGAGGAGGATTCAATGCACTGTAGACAACACAGGGCTCAGTTCAGCTGTTTAGTGCCTTATGAAACATGTAAGTACACTGTCTGTGGTTTCAACCTACTGTTCTGGAAAGATACTGGCCTCTTGTGGGTCCTATGTCACATCTATCAGCTTTGTGCAAATTTTTCAGATGTGAAAGAACATGAAAAATGGCACTGGACACGTACATCTCAGCAACCGATGCAAGCCTCTAGCAGCTGGTCAGCTAATGCTTTCTAGACCCTACTGACTGCTGCCTCGATCTCTATTGCCCGTACTGCCCACCCAGACATCTTTGCTTAAATTTCTTTGTCCAGAGTTGGATCCCACTTGCAGGGCTCCATTCATCTGCCCACACACAGGCACCCAGACAATTTGAGATAGCCAGAACTATCCACAATCTGCTAACATGTAATATGGGACTTGTTGAAAAGTTGAGGTATTCTGGAGGAGCAACAGGACACCAGGTACAGTACTGCAGAGGATCTCTATGCAAGGCCAACTGAACTGAGCTAATCTGCAAATTAGGAAAGTTTTCTCTCCTAGTAGATTTGATCACCTGTCACTTACTTTCAGAAGAGAGGCTAGAGACTTCCCTTTAAAGAAATGTATTTTTTAATGGCCAACAGATTTACATGCATGTGTTCCTTGTGACTCATTCACAGTGTACTATTCTTGATTTTCTCTTTAAATCATGTGTTTAATTTTTTTTTTTTTAAAACAAAGTGTTGTAAGAGCTTTGTCTCTCTGGGGCAAGACCTATTCTGAGTAAAAACTGCAGGAGATAAGGCTGATTCTAAGGGTAACTTACAACTCCCAGGACAGGGAGCCTGTTGATTGGGGTCAGGCAGGTTGCAGGGCAGACTATTGTAGATTTTCCAAGCAACTCATAGGTCAGCCTGTTGTTCCGAGCAGATCCGTTTGACCTAAGGTGCTGTGGAAATTAATGAGATTTAAGAACAACCCAGGAGACAGAGGACTAAATTCATGTTTAAATGCTACCTTGGCTGTCCCTTTCTGGGGAAGGTGGTTTAGTACAGGTCATACAGAGAAGCAGTAGAGGATCTCATCCCCAAAGCTTGACAAAGCTCTTTTTATATTGTCAAGTCTGCAGAGCCATTCAAAAATAGCTGTTCCACAAGGATAAACAGGTTTCCAGTTTTCTGAAGTTTAGCACATACAATAAAAATTCAGACACTGCTATATGAGAGAAAGATATTTATAGTTCCCCTTTCTTCGTGTTGCCTGCAGGAGAACAAATAGTGCACAAATGCTAACTAAAGAGATGTAGACAGAAGGCAAAGAATATTGGTAGATATCAGGGTAAAAGAATACATTTAATTTTTAATCTATGCATGAGATCAATAGCACTCTGTGAAGGGCATCTCAAATGGTTAGTTTAATCATCTAAGCAATAATGATATATCCAATACCAAAAAATTCATTAACTCTATAGGGACACTGTGTGTATATATGAGCTCTCTCTTACTCTCTCTTTGTCAAAAACTAAGGGCATTAAAGAGAAAAAAAGGAACAAGGCTAAGGTTCTTCACTCAAAGAATATGAAGAATAACAGTTTCTATTTTGTAGAAGGAAAAAAATCTTCCTCCTTCCCCCATGATAATCAACTGGAGGCTTGAAGAAAACCATCTTCAATTTACATTCCTTGTTTTCTTCCTCCTTCACACACTGATTTTCTTTTACTTTTTGTCCAAAAAAAGGAAAATAAGAGTATGAAAAAATCATGGGAAAAAAAATTCTTTTTTTTTTTTATGTTTTACTGTGAAGATTTGGAAGTTTTCCTACTTTGGGGAAAAATATAATTTTGTAAATTATTAGTTTTAGGGACTGGAAATTAAAAAATATAATATTTTCCAAAAGGAGGCAAGTAAATAGTCCACACAATATATCAGGTGAATAAAACATAGAAAGGGATGGGGGGGGAAAGATTCACTGCTTGAAATCAGTCTTTTGTACGGTTACTGACTTTAAGAAACAGAAGTCACTTTGAATTTGTTTCACAGGTTATTAAATGAAGAAAATGAAAATCTTTTGTCACATTTTGTTCACTAAATTTTAGTCTGGTGGGATATCTTTTCAAACCTCATAAATCTTGATATTGCCTTGATAATAAACTGAGTTACTTAGTTTATTTGTTTCATTTATATATATGTGTAAGCAGAGCAAGCAAACAAGTGGCCATCATTTACAACAAACTTCCTGACACAACTGCTAAAATACTAGACCAATAATCAGGATTCATTGCAAATTACAGTTACAAAATGAGGTCTTGACACAACATTTCAGACTCTTTCTATTAAAACAGAGATTTGCTTTTGCTTTAAGAACTTAGTGTAGAAGACAGAAATATTGTTTCAGTCCTAAAAGGAAAAAGTAGAGTGACAGGCAATGAACACCATGGCAGCTCTGCTATCTAAGAGTTTAATGTAATAAAGTTCTTGCATGAAAAAAAATCAAGGAAAATTGCCCTTTATCAGATCAATGAAGGGCTATAACAAGACTGTAGTATTGTGAAAAAGGGCAAGATTATTATTTTTTTTAATCATCAGAATTTACTTATGCTGACATGAAATATAGATTCAACAGCTTATTGCATCTGTAGGTGATGCCTGGAAGTTATCTGCATGCTTGAAGTCACGTGTGCACAGTACTTGTTGGCAATTCAGTGCCTGAATATCTCTGCTCACACCAGGTCATAAACGATCCCTGTGGTAGCATTTGCATGTCCACTCTGAGCAGGGACAGAAAAGCCCAGCTCCTTCCACCTCCCTGTCCTCTGCGTTCCCACGAGGTTTGCGTGCTGTCATGACTGCATCTATGCCCTGAACTGGACGAATGGAGAAAGTTAAATCAACCCAGAGAGTTAGCATTATTTGTGGAAATAAAAGTCACAAAGCCTGATCCCTTTGGCGGTAGCATCCCTTTTGTCTACTCATGAAGGTCACAAAGGCAACTTTCCACTAGCTCCTGAGAGAATCCTTAAATCTCGGAGTGCTGGTTTTGGTACCAGTCAAGGCAGAAGCAGAGGAACGCCCTGCTCCATGCATGCTTTGATTCATGGCCATGCAATTCCAAACTCTCCTGGATATTCTCACTGCACTGCTGCTGCTGACTACAGATAGGGTACAGAGAAATTAATCACTTTCAATCTCACCATAAAAACCTGGCACGGCAGCTAACTTCTTAACATTCTGGACATCCTGGGCAGATTTTAACTGGGTTTATCTGTTTGACGGGTTGAAAGACAGAAAAAGCAGTTAGATTAGGCCTAGCTAAAGGGCAGATATGAACATTTTATGCCTTAAGTCTATTTACATCTGCAATTTACATTAGGTCAGCCTGTATCTCTGTGACCTTCCTTTAGAGCTAGTGAGTTGGGATAACCTGGTTAAAATTCCCTGTGACAGCTGCTGTTGCGTCCCCCACTTGCTATACAAATACTGATTTATTATAATTATTGAATGACCTTTTCTGCCCTGGCCACGTTAATCCGAAGCAAAATGATTTAAGTGATTTTCAATCAGGTTTGGATCAGAAATGTTGTCAATGTATGTTCCCATAGCTTTAAATAGAAGGGCATTTTTAAATAAAATCTATGAGTTTTTTTATTTTTTCAGTTATGTTAGTTTTAAGTGGGAATAAAATAAATAAACAACACATACGACTTGAAAACCCCTAACCTCTGGAACATTTTCTGCCTCACAAATGGGAAATTCAGAGAACACATTAAGAGATTTTGCTACATGCAATCTTTCATAATGTATTAAAGTGTTGATCAAAATGAACTCTATATCAACACATTAATCTAGTCCTGTGAGGAATAAAAGCTTTGAAAAACTAAACAGAATTTGTTTTCTCATTTATATGGCTAGAGGTTCCTGACAGAAACTTATTTGTGCATAGAAGTGAAGCAGCTACTACCTAAAAATCATCTCAGTTTTGTCAAAGAAATAAGTGCAACTGTTATTCAACATTCTCTATGGAAGCAAAATCTGAGATTTAACTCTCCTTGCTTAGTATATTTTATCAGTTGATAACTAAGATTTTAAGCAATGACTTCAAATTATATCTTTTGAAAATTGATAAATACGTGTCCCCCTTACTTCCAAATTTATTTTTTCAGAAGATACTAATCCCTGCCTGATTAAAGCAGGATGAGGAATAGTGTTGAACCAAGCTTTCCCAGCCACTGGGAGCATTTGAGGCCTCTGCCACACCTCTTCCTTCATTCCTGTATCCTCTTCTCTATTCTTCATGCTTCCTAGTTGACCTAAACTTTCTAGTCCTGAGCGTCAAGAGCAACTAACAGGATTTTTTTTTTTTCCCGTTCACTTGGATGCGCTTCCTGGTAATCAGTTGTGGCAGGCATCTCTCACTGTATCCTTGCTGCTTTTCTCCTTGGGGCTCAAATATGGTATAGAGCCCAGAAAAGTGTTTTCTCAAGGCAGACTTCATGGACATCTGAATTCTTAAGTGGTTTTTATTAAATGACAAGTCACTAAACCTCTCTGGGCTCCTGGAAGCTTTATGACACAGAGGGGTCAAAATGATTCAGTGGCAGGTGGTATTACAAATCAGATGTCATTACATGTAATGTAAACACATACTGTAATGTAATGTAAACACATACTGTAATGTAATGTAAAGACATACTGCCATTTTTGGCAGAGTGCAGGAATTGGTACGTAGTGAAATGTCTCACTTTTCATTCTGACCTTGGCCATGAGAACTCTGTGATGCTTTAGTAAATTGCAATGCACACATGGAGCAAGATTCATCTAGAAAGCTACTGCCTAATCCGAATAAACTTGTCACACTGTAGTCACTGAAAAGAAAACAGAAGAATTCTTATTAAAAGGGGCATCCAAAACAGGTCAGCAGAGCAAATTTTAGAGATTCCTCTTTTTCTCCACTAACTTCAGAATGAGGTTGGGATAATTAACTCAGACCTAGACAACAGACTTTTAACTACCTACAACTAGGCAAAATGATTCCCCCTTCGTACAGTGCAACAGTTTGTAGAAGGTATGACTCAGCTTTCCATTTTCCAGCCTCACTGGGATTTCCTAATTGGCTGATTTCTGCTCATTCAGCACCTCTTCAACCTCCAGCCAAGAACTCCCTAATATTCCAATTATGAAACAGAAATCATGTATCATTTTTGAAGTAATGTAAACTAGATTACCAATTAAAAATAAAATAATTAGGGGAAACTAATTATGTAACTTCATGAAGTGTTCATTTGTTTATGGAATATTTATCATGAAATCTAGGAAAACCCCATAATTTTTAACTTACAAAGTGGAGATGATTGTTACTACTGATTAATAAATACCTTGAACAGTGGCATAGAAGGTGCAAGAGTTTTTCCAGGCTTTTGGCAGTACATACTTTTCAATTTTACACCTTCATCTGAGATAGATAGATTTTTGTGCTCCACCATTCCAAAAGGACATGGAATTCATTAATACTTAACAAACCTCCTGCTGTTTCACTGCCCTAGAGTTAATCGGCAATTTCTGCCAACTCATTTCTGGTCAGTTTAAAAAAAAAGTTGGGTATTTGCTGGGAGACAGCTCAAACACTTGGATTTCTAAGTTTGTTTCCATGTTGGTGTGATTGATGATATTGATCTTAAAGGAGAGAGAAAGGAACACACTCAATCTCTCAGATGTCTTTGAAGGGAGGGTGGGAAACATCATTTGGGAATGCACGTGCTGTTACCAGCTTGTCTTGCTCTTTTGAACTATTTCCTTTCACTCTGAGGGAAGACTTCTTGGATTTGTGACATTGCAAAGGTAAACCATCTCTTAAAAAGTAAAATCAATTACTCTTGGGATTCTCATTGTCAATATTTTTAAAGGCATTATCTTCAAACAAGGTTTTTTCCCTCCTACTTCTGAAATTTTTTTTTTTTTTTGTAACATCAGTTTACCTGTTCCAAATATAACTTAATCTGTAAAACTAAAGCGAGGAATAGAGGTGAAATATTTGAAATATGTCAGATAGATAAAATCCAATTCTTCTGTAGATCATCATATGCTTGCCCAGTGTCAGGTAGCATGAAGAAGGGAATTTGTGCTGCTAGGAACATATGTTTTAAAGTGCTAAGATAACCAGTACATGGAGGTGAGTAGGCTCAGGTATGTTCAAGGCCACTAATCAAATGAATGACAGAACCCACAGTAAAACCAAATTTCCCCAGGAAGACATGCCGGTTGCTTCCCCTCCATTCAAAGGAATTTGATAAAGTTCAGGATTCAACTTCTGACTTTCTGAATAATTTTGAAGGCAGTCCTGTAGTGGAGGTTTTGTTTTAGATGCAGATGGTAATCCATAATTTCTTGGGGTTAAAAAAGAAGATACAGTTAATAGATATTTTTTTTGTAGAAATATGAATTTTTTGAAGACTTTTGAAATAAGAAATTCAACAGCTGATGAGTTTGGGACCATTTCTCTAATTCTAGAACACAAAAAATGTCTTAAAGGCCTGCTATATTAAAAAAGTATTGTTGCTATGTCCCTATCATGTTTACATGGGTATTGTCAAATTTGGTTAAAATCCCAACTTATACTTCTACGACATTATGTTGAATAGTTATTCATAAAACTAGTCTGAAAACTAAAAACTTCTCATATCAAGTGAGGACAGATAACAGTGCTGACTTACAAACAGCTAATTTTACACTCGTTAGAAGAATGCAATCTATTTTGTTTGCAACCCAAAGTTACTTTCATATGGAAATTAAACCATATTGCTTCATGTTGTGTTCATTTGTTCATGAAGTATTTATCATGAAATCTAGAAAAAAGCTTAGAAATATTGTGATAATCTCAAGTAACTTCAAGCATAACCAAAGTCATAGGACTGTGATTTGAGGAAGGAACCTTTTAGAACAAAATAATATTTTGATTGAAAGTCTTCAAGTGATGGAGAATGTGCTGTATCTCATCACACTTATTCCAATAAAGTGACCAACAAGTTGTTCCAGTAAGTAATTGTTCTGTTTACTGCTCACTGAATGCTCTCAGACTAAAAATAGACACAAGATGTCACAAAAATAAGGCACACTTTCTGCTTTAACATTCTAACCATGTGGTATGCCTTTTTCATTAGAGAAAATTTTCTTTAGTCTTGCAAAAGTTAGTCTGCTCACTTTTCAATCTGTCAAATCAAATGGCATTTTTTTAAAACTTTGATAGTTGTTATCAAACTTTCTACGGTCAGTAATTAAGAAGAGTTTCCTCAATTCTGAATGATACAGCGGCATAACCCTGCTCTTTTCCAAGCAGAAAAAAGAAATATTTAGTCAATATTATTCTTGCAATAGACATTTTTATCATTATTACTGAATATTTATCATACTGGAGTTTATTTACTCTCTCTATATTATTTCAATATCTTTTTAATGTACATAACATCCTTAAGTATTTGGTTAGTTGAAAACTAGTCCAAATAGACAGGCAATGCAAATAGAAGGTTTTGCCTTTTCAAAGCATCATTCACAAGAATAAAGCCACAAAGTCCATTCAGTATTTGTTTAGTGAATTAATTTCACAAAATTTTAGTCCAAAAATTCTTTCATGGTAACAGTCATTTTAAATCATTGTGTATTTTCATAGCCTGCCTCTAGGTAATGTACATAAGGAATATATCTGTTCGTGAAAGGGCTTCTGAGCCCTTCTGAGTCTGTCAAATACAACCAAACCTATACTTCAGTCATGAAGCAGGAACATGCTCATGTTCCTGCCTGTCAGGATAAGCAGGCTAGATGCAGCAAGCTTCATTTTGCCAGAGAAAAATTAATTAAAGAAAATAAAATCAAACATGGGATTCTAATACTATGTTCTCTTATTCTGAAATCTAGAAAAGTACAGTGAAATAACTTAAATGTAAGAAGTATAACTAACAAGCAAACAAAAAATAAGGCACTGTAAAGCATTCTTCTTGTGGCTGAAATACTTTCAGTTTTGACTTTCCAAACTCATAGAAATCTTACCGTTAAAAACAAACAGCTAACCAAACAAAAATCTGTTTCGATATCTTTCAGACCTTAAGTGTCAAATGCAAAGTATGTAAAAAACTAGTAGAGTACCTGAGAACTAAGGGAAAAAAAATATTTGACTCACATCCAGCAGTATGTCATGAGTGTGTTCATTGAGTGAGATACAGATTTCCTACATTCAAATAACCCCATCAGTACTCTAAGTAGGTGTCCCATTTCTGACAAGAGAAGTTGAACCTGCTAATTAAAGGCTTTCATTAAGTTTTGACAAAAGAAAGCAAGCAGTAAGTCCCTGAAGTGTTGTGACTAACTCAGGTTATTTTGTTGTATTTAGATTTTTATTGCTGCATTCCAAAAATAACATTGCCTTCTTGAGCTCAGAGAACTCAGGATTTCTTGAGGATCTCAGGTTCACATGCAAAACATCTGTGCAGCACTGTGCCAACTGGAAACGTTTCTCAAGAAAGATGAAAAATACACTAATACTTAATGAGCATTTGTATACTATACCACAGTGTTCCAGCTGAACTTTCTTTTGATGGACTGAATGTGTCAAAATAGGGTCCCACTGAAGTTAATGCTGAATACCCATAAGTCCTACCTCAAAATCAGGAGAAGTCAGGAAACTTCTAAATGAAATCTGGATTTGTTTATATTAAATAGGAAGTACTGTCAGGTAGGATCAGTTTAGGATTTGGAGATGGGAAATGAGGATTACTGTTCTCCCCACAAAAAATCTCAAAGACCATCTCCATAGCAGAATTAACTTCTCCTAGAATCTTGACTAGATAAAACAAGATGCTACTATACAAAACAAACAAAACCAAAAGACCCCTTTCATTAATTTTGATCTTTCTCAGGGACAGAAAGGATCGTAGTTTGCTTGTAAGACTGCATTTTATTTCTTCTTATACTTAGAACACCCTAGGAGGGAGAACAAAAGTCCAAACTCCTAGCTTCCCATGTTTGTTACCAGATTGCCAGATGAATTTGTCAGAAAAATTTGTCCATCTCCACTTACTCAAGTGTAATGACATCTATGTCAAAAAGAGGCTTTACTTAAATCTCAGTTAATGTGCAAAAATCACTGAGAACTTTAGAAAATATTACACAATTTAAAAATAGATGATGGTAATTTACAAAAAATAAGTAAATCATGCTTGAAGTTGACCATGTATATTGACAATAACTCACAGTGATTTTCATCTTTTCAAGAGAAATATATATAAAAGAGTGAATTACGTTTTTCATCTTCTGATCTTACTACTTTCTGTCTCAGAACTGATATACTGCTGGACTTCACCTGAAAGCTGAAACTCTGGAGAGACCATTTTTAATGCAAGGTTCCTGCGATCTGTATGGAAAATTTCAGAATATCTCAGATGCAAAATAAAATAACGACTCCCTTCCACATTGAATCCCTTGTTTGACTAGAGTCCCTCCATGTGGCCTGAAATATTTTTGTTTTCAGACTCAATGGATGAATGAATTCCTGCTGTTGATTAAATTTCTGCGTTCTAAATAAACACATACATAGGCTTTCAGGTACTGGTATAAAATCATCTAAAGGTGATGCATGGTAGTCTTTATATGAATTTGAAGTCTACCCTTCCCTTCTCCTTTCCTTTCTTTCTTTGATGTCCTATGAAACAGAAAGCAAAGCTGCAACACACAACCTCAGCTGAGCAGAAGTGCTCCTATCCCCAGACATTGCTTTGGCTCATTTCTGAAAAAAATGATGGACAGAAACTACAGATGAATTCCCAGTGTATCATGGACAAAAGAGTGAACCTTTTTGCGATTGATTCACATTCATATCTATGTGCCCTTGCACCAAGCAGTTACAAAGACTCCAATCAGATCCATCATTTTCCTTACATTCAGGGTCATTAATGACAAGTTTTGCGCCCAAGTTTGATTGTCTGGCCACTTATGGGATACAGTGCTGTATTTCAATGGGGGTATTTTAAATCCATGCTGAATTACAAGGATTCCCTTGAAAAATGCTACAAGATAGTTTCCCATAACCTTCATCCTTGTTCAGCTGCTTCTTCAGAAATATTTCATTTCAGAAATTCAGCGTCTTGATTGGTGTCATCATTTCTGAACAGGGATCCTGTAGTTCTTGTAGTGATGTGAGGTATCAAGCTCTGCTAAAGATTTTCACATGGGCCTTAGCTTGAAAATTAACTATCTTTACTCCCCAGGGTAAAGGGCAATGAAGGCTAATAAAATTACAAGCTTCAGAAATGGTAATCTTTTTGTTATGCACCATAGTCTATGTCAAAAAAAGGAAACTTTTGGAAAGTTATTTTTTAAAATTTCTTTTCCCACACAGAGGAAGGCTCTTAGACCCAATTCAGGGTTAACACATGCAGATGATGTCTTACAGGGTAGCTACTGGGTTTTGATTTGTGAAGAAATTTAATGCATTTGGAACAGCATGACATGCATCTTGGAGGACAGAAGCAGGAGAAGTTGCTGATCAGTGAAGGCACTGCAATGGAGCCTCTCCCAGCCTGAAGATCTGATCCACCCTTGATTTTATTCATGGGAAGGAGAGTTGTGCAAGAGGCTTTCCCTTAGCTGTGGAGCACAAGTGAAGCTGCTGCTTGTGCATGACCATGGAGGCACTGGGGTAAGGTGGTCATGTAGGACTCCCTCATGGGCAAGTCTTGTTTCTATGAATGTTGAATCCAGGATTTGTTTTTAACTGAGCCCAGGGGAATAGACAAAAACATTACTTACAGTCCCTAGCCATACTGAGAGATTCTGTGTCTTCTTCACACGAGCTAGAATAATGCAAGTTGCCATAAAACCATCAGAAACAGAGGAAGCATAAAAAGAAGCAAAACCACTATTTGCATTAGAAGTGGTGGCATTGTCATAATGCTGAGGAAAGGAAAAAGATATTCAGCAATAGAAATATCTGGATAAGTTTTTATTAGTTTTTTATTTATTTATTTTCATTGACTGTGTCAGGATGAAATTTCTGTGAGACGCACAATATACAGAATTCTGCCTTTCACAAATCCTACAGCAGAGAGATCTGCCCACAAAAACACAGTACACTAGTGAAGGGAAGTCTTCAGAGAGAAGCTGTTTAAATCATTAAAATATCTGGCATGGTAGAGAAATTAGTTCTGTTGCCACTTGCCATTTATTTTTAATCTATTCAATCAGACATTTGAAAGAAATTACTTTGAAAAACTTAAAGGAGCAGAATTTATAAAAATTGTCATTAGTAACATGTTATTAAATTTATGAATGGTTCTCTCATAATTATAACCATGGAAAAAGGGAAATACTACCAGGTGATGAAATGAGTATGGCAGATTCTGAAAATGGATGACAAGGGTACCTGATCCTGGCAAAGTTATTTGACAACATGCAAGTAAACAGAGTCTCACAGGGACTTTCATACTATGTCTTTACATTTTTGCTGTTATAACTATAGCTATAGGAAAAAATGCATTCTTTTTATTAGACTACATTCGATTAGCATCAATATTTGAGGAGATCAAGAAAGAATATGTTTCTGTTGTAGCAAGGTAATAATGTAGAGTTTGATACAGGCTATTTCTGCTACATCAGCTGATGCTCACAACTGGATTAAGCTTTATTAGCAGCATTAGCACGTCCATCCACCTTGACTGAATAAGTCAGTGAGAACATGAGATAGATGGTTAGAGCTGCTTTAGTTATCTGCACTTCTTTGCATTGTGTCACACAAGCAGACCCTAAACGTGAAAGAAAAGAAGTGGTACATTACTGTAGTATTGCCTTAAGAGTATCTTATTTCGAAGAAGAGGAGATAGCAATATAGCGTCTTGATGGAGGCAACAGAACTTGCTGGAATTTTTCTTTCTTTTTCTTTCTGTATACAATGTAAAGATTTAAAACATTCTTCCCATTCCTACCTAAGGAGAAAAAAAGTCCTGTAACTGAAAATGTGAAAAAAGGAAGGTGGAGTAAGGACATGCCCGGCACTGACATAGAGGAGTTGCAGCATAACAATGTCATTAGAAAAATTTCTTTCTGCTGTTCCCAAAGGAAACAACTGTATAGGGTAAACCAGAGTATTTAGAAACTAAAAAAGAGCCATCAAGAATCCCCAAGATGACTGATTCTTTTCAGTTGTTTATTTGTATTTTGGGGCCCCATATGATTTTCTACATCTTGCAGGACAGAAAAGCCTGTGCTGTAGCCTTGTATTGTGCTTGTGTACAGCCTTGTATTGTGCTCACTCTAGGTAACTAAATTTTCATGAAAACCATTACAGAACTTGCACTGGCAATTCCTATAATGGAACATACTGAGGACGTAACTAATGAGTACAGAAATACACACAACCATTGTAGTTTTATTTGTATTTTCATGCAATCACTTTTCCCCCATTTGATGTACTTCACATTCTTTTTTGTTGCTATAGCAGCTCTTTTGACAGTTAGGAATTTCTCACTTTCATACTAAAGGCTTTCCTATATTTGCCACAAAACTAATATGAAAATATACTATGTGTATCTAAAGATGACAGAAGATGAGGTATGTAATGCTCACAAATCGGGAGATTCCCTGGGTTTGAAGTTTCATTAGGGAAATACAGATAGTGAAATAATTTGGTTACAAAGGTGCCACGTAATTTCACCAAAGTTTTATAAAGCTGGGATTTCATCTTGCTTAGTAATTACTGCCTAGGAGCTTGAGTCAGGAATTATCTTTTTGTTTGTTTGTTCTCATCTGTATCATTGACTCTGTTACATTAAGATAAGTAGTTTAATCTGTGTACTGTTTCTCTATGTAAAATATTGCCTTGTTTCACAGCACTGTTGCACATTGTAAGCATTGTCTGTAATATACTATAGATCCCTTATCTAACTGATAATGCAGAAGAGTACTAATACAATGTGCCAAGAAATTAATTAGTATATTCACCTTGTTACACAAGCCAGAGCAGTGCCTCTGTAAATAGTTTCCCCATTCCTTCAAGACCTGCTTTTTTTCCTCAAATGAGGTAATTCTTCCTCCTTTCAGCTATGTTTTATAATGTTAATATGTTCTATAATTTTAATGTTTATAATCTGTGACCAGATTTCATTTAATATCTCAAGCACCTTCAGAATTTTCTGGGTACTTCTATTTGCCTTTAGCTTGCACTTTTGCATCCTCAAGATTGCAAATCATGTTATGCTTTCTTCTAAGAAAATTAGCATTATAGTTGCCAGAGTAAAAGAGTCACTACCTCAATGACTGATACGACTGACATTTTAATCTTATGTTTATGGCTGATACTTCAAAGACCGGGACATTTCCAAACCAGCAGCAATATACTGCAGAAAAAATAAGGCCCTGTCTTCATATTTAATAAGGTGATCAGTTTTTCAACATCTCTTATTGCTTTATCTTTAACATTTAAATTATTTAGCATTTTTTCTCACTGAAAATGGGAAACAGGACAGAGAACTTCACTGATAAAAAATTAAAGTTAAAATGACATAATTTTTTAATAAGATACCTGAGAAAAATTACATCCAATATGAGGTTGTTAAAGCTAAGAACAGTGGATGAACCCTTTAAAATGTATAGTATTTTCTCTTCTCACATCACTCATTCAGCAAATTCCTTATAAAGCTAATCACTACTTAATTTATTGTAGACTGAAGAGCAGGAAATCACTGCTCTCCTATGTAGTATACCAGATAATCCATTAACTAGCACAGTAAGATATGAGACCATAAGGAGCATCTCCATGAGAAATGATCTATATCTTCCAAAGGCAGGGAAGAGGCTGGCTGTGCGGAGGTATGTCCTAATCAAGTCACAACTGCCTGTTGCACTAATCTTCACCAAACCACATTTATCATGCTGCAGAGCTGTAAAAGAGGTCTGTGTCATTAGGCTTGGACAAATTTGCGTCCCTTTCCCTTACACTGCAATGCAGGGTAACCACAGACCCAGACCTAGGCTGTAGCACAAAGGAAGAATCAAGGCACTTTAGTTATTGATTTGATAACTTAATCCATCAGTAACCTTCCCTGCTCATGCTGCAGCCTTTTCATTACAGGTGATGGTTACAAGGTCTCTGTCTTCTTCCCAGCTACCCATTTCCATGAAATTGTAGGAAATTAACTATTCTGAGGTCTGTGTTAAGATTTTTTGACACTGGTTAAGAGGTTTAGAAATTATCTAGGACACAAACATATACACAGTCAGCATGATCATGTAAACTTCCTTTCTCTTAAGAACTCAATCTCCAAATAGAAATAAACATGAAGGCTAAATTGTTACAGTAAATGATAGAATAACCTCTATTCTCTGTTGTACAGGCTCATGGTCATCTCGAAAGAAGACGACCATACAGAAGTATTCCTACTGCAGCTTGAATCTGCAGGAAGGCAGAAAACTTTTCTTGAATCTTGGTTGTGTTATGTCTGAATAACAACATCCCCTGATATTTTGACATGTATCTGTGTTCTTGCCATCTATTGCACGGTGCCTGTATTGGATGAATATGTAGGCATAAAATTCTTGCCTCTTTTTTAATTTTGATTGTTGGAACTTATAACAACCATTGCTTCCACTGATCTGAGAGTCAGAGGAAAGAACTGTAACCTAGGTAATAACAAATCATCACTGTGGGCCACAAATTTCACCTCTTCCCACCTCTGAGCCCTGTGAGACAAAGAAGTGGAAAGTGAAAGTAAAGGTTTTTATTAAGCAGGGTGTTTTCTGTTTTCAGAACAGTGCTGAAAAATTAGCTTTTTTTTTTTATTATTTCAAAAGGGGTCATGTTTGGATGCATATATTTAACTGAATGAAATAAGTTCTATCATAATTGTTTAAAAATACAGATATCTTGTCAATCCTGAAAATTTTAAATATTTTTTCTTCTACTAAATATGTTTTCTTAGTATATTCATATATAATATTTTCATCTAACTAGAGCCTTCAGTCAAAAATATGTTTTTTTTTTTTTAATCAAGTTCTGAAAGTCAACCATGTTAGTCTTATTTAGACATACAAAGCTAATAGTCTTCAAAGTGAGTGTTGCTGACCAATACAATGAGGTAAGGTGGCATTCTTTAAAAAAGAAAGTTTAAAATTGGTATCTAAATATGTCAAAACTGCACTGTGAATGGAACTGCCCTTCATGTTCTTGAACTCTGTTCTGCCAGGGCTGTGAATTGTAAAAAGAATGAATATATCTTAACTTAGCCTAATTTGGAATACTAATGAGTATCATATATATGATAGAAGTGGTCATTTTTTCCACTGGACATTTCTTTTGTAGAAGCTTCATCTGAAAAAAAAAAAGGCTCAGTCTGGACACTGCACTTTTAAAATTCAGGCAAATCAGGAAGAGTTCAGGGGAGCACAAGAATAACAGATACAGAAGACACAACCTATGAGAAAATGCTGAAGGGGCTGGCCTTTGTAGACTATAAAAGAACATCCTGAGACATCTTGTAATACATGAAACGTCATTAGATAGAGGCTGGTGAACATTTTTTCTCCTCACTCACTGAAGGCAGGACATGAAGAAATTAGGTTAGATACTAGGACACTATGGGAGGTACTGTCATTAGACATGGTAAGGGTAGTGGAACACGCAAACAGGCTATACAGGGAACCAGTCAGATAGATGTCTCCCTGGACTGATTTGGTCCTGAATGAATTAGAATGATCATTTCTGAGCCTTTTAACCATCCTTTGCTCTGATTCTGTGAAGCAGTTAGTTGTCACCATCAGCAACAGGCTTCTGCCAAATTCTGTCAAATTCCTTTTCCAGAGTCACTTTTCCAAAGTCTCACACTTATAACTGCATCATGCTGATTAAAGAATAATTGTCCTCATTAGACAATCAGCCTGGTGAGCCATTTGGAACTCAATCCTGTTACTGCAAATGAATTTTTAACTATTCGCCAAGCAACTAGGAATACAGAAACAACTGGAGAAAACCAGAGCATTGACAGAGATATTAGCCTGTCACATACAAGCACCAGTATAAACTTCTTCAAAGGAAAGTGCAAGAAATCTTGCAGGAACCTGGCATGAAGACACATACTCTCAGACTGTCTCCTTAGCCTTAGACAGAGACATGGAGCATCAACAGTTATATCCTTTCAGCCATTCTCTTTGGATCTTCTCTTAATCCTTTCCAATCGAAATGTGGACATTCTCATCATCTATGCAAATCCTTAAGTTTTCTTATAAACCTGCTTTAGTCTTAGCCTCATTAGCATTCATACCAATGAATTCCACAAGTTGATTGGGCACTGTTAAGAAAGTATATTCTTATAGCTTTAAATATTCCTGTCCATGCTGTTGAATCTCTATTTGGGTTTTTTTTGTTAGTTTTGGTTTGGTTTTTTAATTATGAAAATAAAAAAATATAAAAATAAATAATTCAAACTTCCTATAGTTCCTTTTTTCTTTATCTTTATCCCAGACTATATGAAATGAGCATCCTTCACATTTTCATCCTGCCTTCGTACAAATTATGTTTCTGTGGTGGGTCTAACAGTCAAATTCCCACCCAGATGCTCACTTACTCCCCCTCCTTAGCACAACAGCGGGAGACAATAGGAAAAAACAGGAGGGAGAAAGCTCATGGGTGAAGATAAAGACAAGAAGAGTGCTTAGCAATTACTGTCACTGGCAAACCAGACTTGGGGAAAATTAACTTAATTTACTGCCAATTAAAAGAGATTCAGGTAGTGAGAAATAAAAAGACAAACATTAAAGGAACACCTTTTCTTCCACTCTGCCAGGCTCAGCTTCCTTCCTTTGCTCCAGGCTCTGTCCCCACCCCAGACGGCACAGAGGGGATGAAGGAGAGGTTATGGTCAGTGCATAGCGGTTTCTCTTTGTAGCTTCCCCTGCTCTGGCGTGGGTTCTCCACAGGCTGTAGTCCTGCAGGAAATCTACTCCAGCATGGGTTCTCCATGGGCTGCAGGGAATATCTGCTCCAGCACCTGGAGCACTTTCTCCTCCTCCTTCTCTCATCTCGGTTTTCCCTCTGTTGTTTCTCACTCTTCCCCTCCCCCTCCTTCCTCTATCCACTGGTGTTTGCCCTTTCTCAAATATGTTTTCCCAGAGGCCACACGAACTTCACTGAAGGGCTCAGCTTTGACCTGCAGGAGGTCCCTTGCAGCTGGATGGCTGGACAGCTGACCAGCTGAGGAAGCCTACCTCCTCCAGAGGCCACCCTGCAGCTCCCCCTCTTCCCCTGTTAAAACCTTGCCATGTACACCCATAAGTGTCATCGATCACTTTTGAGCTGCTTGGTAATTATAGACTGTTCACTTTGAATGTAAGTCTTTTGGGATCTTATTGCCTTTTACTTCAGCCATCTAAAACCCTATTCATAGGCAGCTAGCAGCGTACCTAAGGCAGTCATATGTGGCTAGCAGATATTCCTCAATACAAAACTTAGGTGTGCACAGACTGATAAGAGAAGAGTAAACAGGAAGATTTTCGGGGAACACAACAAGACTGCAATGTATTTTCTTCATGCATCATGGGAAAGCTTGGTGGTTTCCCATGCTGTGCAGAGAAAATACACTTCAGTAAGATAAGGAAGGAAAAAAGCCATAGCAAAGATATATAAGGTACAAGAGAAAAAGAGTCTGATAGTCCTGTAAAGACGCAGATAATATGCTGCACTAATGCACTAACATTGCATAGGTGATATTGTATATCACCTATGCAACCATAGCTAGGAGAATTCTGGAAAAACCAGGAACAGACAAATAGGCATGAAAATAAATCAAACACATAAACTGTCATACTGAATCTGGGCACTCAATCTTCAACTCAAGCAGATAAGGAACTCCCATAATAGGAAGCTATTCAGTAGATCCTCTGTGGGGATGTTTCTTCTTAATCCCATGAAAACTATGCTAGAACAGTGTTCTGGGAAAAAAAAAAAGTTTATAAACTAGAGATTTTTGAGCAGTGTAAACACAGATGTTGTTGACAGATCCAAACATTTAATCCTTCCTTAAAACACCCTAAGGTGATAGCTACTGGAATTTACTATTGCCTTATATTTTCTGACAAACATACAACATTTACTCCATGCATTAAGTTATTGTCGAATATCTTCATCTTCAACCATCTACAAAAAATCTTGTTACTTTGAAAAAGGCAGTAATTATGTTATTCATGAACAGTCACAAGATGGCATTCAGTGGCTGATGCAACTCCAGTATTTATTTTTAACCTCAAGGTTCAAGATATGTGCCTTCCAATTTAATAGAAAATAACATTCTATTTCCCTGTCAAATCTAAATCGTTGTATTTCTTGTACTACATTTATCTTAGTTCTTCTGACTGGAAATATTATCAGACATTATGTTTATGAGGTATCATATTATTTCCTTTTTTACATTTCACTCAGCCTGAAAATAGACTGCAGAGTTTCACCTTTGGGAGGAAGGTTGCATTACTTTCACTTGTTTGGTCAATCAACATAATTTATAAACCAGATCCTATCCACTTTCCTATAATAGTAAGCTTCAGAGCACCTTCAGTTCCCATTTCACTTCCAAAAATTTGCTGACTGCGGCCCCCCCAAAAGCTATATTTTGGCTTCAGTGGCTTTCACAGGCAATAAAAGCATTTTGAATTTCCAAACTGAAGGCAATTAGTTCTGTTCTGCTATATAGATAGACAGATTAACCAATTTAAATCCCTTTGTCACACTGATGCATATCGCTGTGATCAGTCAGCAGAAACCATTCTTGAGGCAGCACAGTAACCCATCTAAAAGAATCATCTGTAAAGGAAAGGAATCAAGTGATATATTATCAGTATGGTCACTGAAGACTTTGCTGAAACACATTAGTAGACATAAAAAATTGCACTGAAAAATGCATATTAGAATATCAGGTTAGGAAGAAACCAATAGCTCAGCAAAAAATCTGAAAAACCAACCTTCTTTTTAATCGGTAAGAAATACAAATTATGAAAGGGAAGATCTAACGTATTCTTTGCTTAGTATAATACCCTTGCTGCAGACATTTGCGGAAGTTGAAATTTTGTAACGAATCTTTTTTGGCAGGCACAGCTGCATAGAAGCCGACTCTGTAAAAGATAAATACAGAAGTGAGTTTGATAAAACGGAAACCCCCAGCAAAAATCAGCTGTAGCAAAGGAGAGATATAATCAGACCTCCTCTCAAGAAAAGGTTAGATACCAGATGAAAACATATGAAGTTCTTTGTTTACCTTCCCAGAAAAATGTTAGAAATCAATCTAATTTCTTATAAAGTCGCATTATTGTTGTACCATGACCGTCTGAGAAAATACATGAAGCAAAGCTACTGTGGTTAAGTTTTCACCTTTTCCTGTTACTTTTCAGAGCCTCTGCAGCAACTGAGGTTAACACTGGAAACCTACCGTGAATCACACCACCTTCACATCTCCTACATGTGTAGGCGATTTTAGTCTTTACTCTTGTTTTCAAAGTACTGCACATATGCACTGTACTTACATAAAAAATTGGGGGTGGGGTTACACTGGAAAGATCCAATTAGGATGGCGTCACTGCTGTTATGAATCAGTTTTGTACCAAACCTGATTGTGATACAGAGCACAAATACAGATTACATTTTTTTTGGAAAGATTTTGCTCCAGAGCTGGTCTTTAGGAAGGCTGTGCATCCATCACATAGGAAGAAATTATAGGGTTCCTATGCAGTCCCTCCTAATGACCAGGGCTGCAGTAATGGAAGACAATTTCTTCCTGAAATTTAACCTCATCTGAAAGGAAGTCTGCAAAGATCTGAACATTTACTATCCTTTGAAGGTTTTGAACCACTGATCAAGGGAATCTTGACTATTGATCATACAGCAGAATGAGTGAAGCTGTCATATTCGTATTTCATGAACATTTGTTGGCAAGTCACAATGGTAAAAGTTATTCCACTAGGGATGTCAAGGAATTCCTCTCATTTTGTTTGGTAGCACTCAACCCAGCAAGCTAGAGCCAAACTTAATTATTTCTTGTTTTGTAGAAGCAAATTCTACTTATGTGAGTGTTGTCAATTTTGTGAGAAATGCAGACTTGGTAAATCATTCCTCCTCTTTACTAAACACTGTCATGTTTTTCACTGTTACACTACATTTCTATGCACTTTTCTTGTGCTAAGCCATTAAGCCCAAGAATAACAAACTACATCACTGTACTTAGCAGGGGAAAGCCTACCAAAATGATGGGGATACTTAAATATTCATACTTCACCTGAGAAATGGCTTGCATTTGTGCTTGACTTGCCACAACTTTTAGTTTCTACTTTCTTCAGTGTTGCGCCTGAGTAGGTAAAAATGCAGGAAATTTACCAAAGGGACTCTGCTAATGGCAAGTTGTCTGCAGACAGCAACAGAAAGATTAGGATAGGGCCCCCATTCAACACAGGTGATGGGGTAAAAGTAATCACTGATGTTTTTAAATTTCTACCTTTACAAGGATAATAAACGCCAACAATTACTTCACTGTGGAGGAATTTTGGCTACCTTTCTTGTCTACTAGTTTGTCATACATTCAATATTATAACATGCAAAAATGTCATGAGGAAGGGTCAACATATGGGATTGAACTAAAATTCCAACATTTGAATTAACAAGCAGCATTAACCAGCGGTATTAAGAACTCAAATCAAACTCTGGTAGAGGAAAGTGCTCAATTAGAAAATGTAAAAGCATAAAAAGCCTATATGCTTAATTGTTTCATCAAATATCGACTACAGATGTACATTCCTCTTCTCTTGTTTACATGTTGTAGAACTGAATTTCAGCACTAGCAGTGAGCACTGGCTAATTAGAGCAGTCATTTTATTGTCTTATTCAAGGGATCCATCAAGATATATGGTTTCCCAGTAAGCTATTCTTGGGAGTTGCCTGTCCTTTCTGATTTTGTTTGTGTATACATGTCAGTGCTTCATTAATGGTGATGGGTCCTCACAACGAGTGGGAGAAACAAAACTTGCTGGATGCCCTAGGCAGGGCTGTCACAAGCAAGCAGGAGACAAGGACCAGATAACTCAGCAGTTTCTGAAATCACGCCCACCACACTGCTGTTACAATCCCCCCACAAGCTAACACAGCTGGCTGGACACCTATCTTGGCCAGCATCATCATAGCACTCCCAAGTACTCAAACTAGCAATGGTTCTGGAGGGGATCCACTCTGCTGTGCTTTGTTGATACTTAAGTAAGGTATGGATACTGTTCAACAGCAATTGAGATGGTAAGTAGTATCAGTAAACAGTTAAATAATTCAGATGGTAATCTGAGCAAATTGAAATGTCCGCAGAGATGCACAATTATCTGCTTTCACTGTGAGAGACATGACTGATTTTGTATTCTAGATCTAAAAGGAAAAGCTCAGGAAAATGTGGGAAATTGTAGGTTTTTTTCAGGATGTTGATTATTGAGGAATGTTAAAACCATCACTGATTTTTTGAGGAAAACAATTAACTGTGCAAGCATAGTTTTCTGCCTCACCCTTATGCATTTTCCACATCTATGCCATAAAGTTTATTTTACAAAATGCTTCCAAGTTTTTGCAAAATTGCTCAGCCTTAGAAAAATGTATCAGCCCAAAATTATGAATAAGAATGAAATCTGGGTATGCATATATAGAAATGAGGCTGATGTGCAAACAGCTGAGTAGAGCTGTTCCTTGTGTAAAACACTTTGCTTTAATTGAATCTCATTTTCTAACATTTCTGTTACATATTGAGGTTTAGAAGACTGTAATCTGATGAGTATTTATTGTCTCTTTCAACTTTGTATCAGCTCACACAATTGTTATCAATATTGTCATTGAAAAAGGGGAGGAAATCTTCAGTACTGATTTTTAAAACACTAGACTTGAAAGAATTTGCCATGTTAATTATGAACCATAATAATCTCATACTCGGGATTTTGGTCAATTTTAGCATCCAATCCTCATTAACTTTCACATGGAAACAAATTGGCAAAGGTCAGTCCTACGCTCTTTGTGTACTCATACTTCCTTATCTTTTCTGAAGAATTGTTCATACATAAAAATGGAAAGAGCAATGTTTTTACCAAAACTAAGTTGCCTTTGACTGAGTCATAGTAATTTCAGATGTTGGCTTTATATTACTAAGTCCTCATTTGCCTTGATATGCACAAAAGCTCTCTACTCTATTAGAAGGTATTGCATTTAAATGTACTGCCTTGTAATTATCTTGGGTCTAATTATATGAACTCTGTTATTCCTAATGAACCAATGGGACTCCAACACTACCACTATTTCTCTGTTCCTTTTACTTAAAAATAACTACTGAATATTCTACTGCATATCTTTCCCCATGTATTTCTGAAAATATCTGACACTTAATGAACTACTTTAGACAGTTCCTTCCTGCATTACAGTAACTTCTCACAGAATTTTAGGAGAAATAAGGTCATTCCTCATAGCTGTACAATGTATTTCATTTGATGTTGTTCATAGAAATGTTCTTATGCCTATGCTTTGCCTTCAGTTTCCTTTATGATGACCACTCCTTTCTCTTTTTAGCTTTCTAAGGAATTGTTACACAAAGTGTTCTGTCAGTATTTTAACATATGTATCTGTATATATAGACAGAGAGAGAGTGAGAGAGATCACAGAAAAATATCTTACTAAGCATTTCAGCCTTCTCCTTAGCATCTGTTATTTGCATTCTTTCCTTGGAAGGATATGTTCATCTAGCAGAATATGGTTGATTAACTGAGCAGAAGGGATATTTTATGTGTGTCAGTACTTGGAAATGCCATAGTCTGCATCTATTTTTCTGCCAGTCTCTTCTCTCACATGGTTTAAGGCAAAATGCCAATCTTCATAGGGCCCTGCCATCTTTTCTCTAGTTTCATCATTATAGTTCTGGAAAATTATCCTTATTTCATACAAATAGGAGTGGTCTTATAACCCGAGGGAAAAAGATGTACATACTATTTTGTAAAATATCTGTTTATGAGAGGTTTTAAAATATTTTCTTATGAAAATAGTATTCACTGAGTAAGTGAGATGAAGATGAGGCTGTTTTATTCATCAACAGAACCCATGTAGCACAAGCAGCAACAGTGAAAACTTCTTCAACTAAACTGGGGACATTGATCAATCTGTACCTAAGGTTGTGCTTTCTTCAAGTTTTCTGAAATTGTTTTATTCTGGCTCTATTAAAAAATTGCTACTAATTGTTACTCAGTTCTACTGTCCTTGTATAGTATCTTCACAGTAACAGACTTGAAAACAAAGTACACATATGAATGGATTATGAGTGTGTTATGTCCCATGTAATAATATTTCACCATCTTTATTATGTAGATGTGTGCTTAATCCCAATTTACTTCTTTCCTTCATTGAATATACCAGTATTACTATTTATTTCCCTTCTCCAATTTCAACTTAGATAATCTCCTGGTATTAATACAGTCACTCCTGAACTAAAAATTAATAAAATTATTTATTCATTATTGTATCCACACTGTTAGAGATAGTGTAGACCCACCTAATATCCAGAGTCAAACATGGCGTTTTCAATCAAAAAAATAAACAAATCAGATTTGCTGTTAGTATAACCACTTTAAAAGCCTTCTGGTCTTACTAAGTAAATGAAGAAGCTTAAATGTAAAATATTGATAACTCCTGTATTTCTTAGTCATATCTCTGGGAAAGCTTTTATGATGGGCTGTATTTCCCTAGGGAAAATTATAGAAACTGAGAATAAAGTCTTATTTCCCTTATTTTAGGCTGTCAACTGTAATTTCTGCAGCCCTATAGACATGGATTGCCAGAATTGCAAACTTTTCATATCACCATATTATAGATTTAACTTGGTTTTACATACACAACTTGAAAATATAATTCTGCACCACAATTGTTTGGTAAATTGGGGTGGAATTCACCTCACCTCATTTAAGCCAAGACAAATGTCCTATTAGCCATTGAGGCTCCCACTAAAGTCAGTGGAGAAAAAAGGGTATACCAGAGGAAGATTCATCCCATCTGTCTTGATCACATATCTTAAGAGTGGGATGAATTGCCTTCGAATGTGCTTATCACTCTACTGATCTGCTACATCACTTGCTTACCTAGTATGTCTTTTAGATCACTGAAATTAGGTGAAATGAATTTCACTTTCACTCAACATGGCAGAAAGCCAAGTGAATACTTCTGTGCTTATGTTTTGAAACCTCAACCCTTCCTTTAGTCTCTGCAGTTAAGATTTGTTATGTTTGAAGAATAGGCATGGATGAAAACTAAAGTCAATGAAATAAGTCCTATAAAACTCTTTGCTTGAATTTCATGATGTCTGGATTTTTGTGTTCAGTCTCCACCAATATTTGTTTTCCCTTCCAGAATGCTCATAGAAACCAAACAACAATGACATGTTTTATATGGATAGGATGTTATTATTATGCCAAGGGATCATATTCCCAAAGTTCCTACAGCAATCCATTGATAGACAATTGAGTAGGATGGATCTGGTCCTTCATAATTTTGATCCCTTTTGCAATTAATTTTTTTCCAATGCTTTAAAGAAAAAAACTCTAAGTATTGAGTTATTTCTGTATCTAGTACAAAATATTTTCAGGTTGACTAAATCTTACTAGACCAGAAAAGGAGGAGTGGAAAATTCCTTGATTTGCTTTCTCTTCCATTTCTTTCAGATCCTAAGTGGGGCTTTTGACATGGTGTCTCACTAAAAGATGGATTCACCTTTGTATTAGATTCAGGGCGGGGGGGGCAGGGTGGTGAGATATATCCAGCCATGGAGCAGAAATGATCCCATATCATCATGAACCAACTGTAACTAAGCAACAGCTCACATTCCTCCTGTGAAATAGTTTTGCAGGTTGGTGTGCTATTGAGCCCTAAAGGGAAAAAAAAAAAAATACATGCACACACAGCTGGTCTCACAAAAATGACAAATAATTTCAAACAAAAAAAATTATTAACTTTCTAATATATTTTTAAGATTTTACAAGCTAGTCAAGGCCATTTTTAAATAATGGAAAACCTGTTAGATTGCTGCAAACTTTGAGTAACAAACTCAATACAAAAAGACTGAGACCCTAGGGAACTCAAAACAAACCAGTGCAAAGCACTATCACTCTCACAAAATCATAACCCACAGACAGAATATGCCACTGGCTGTCCCATGAAGTAGTCTTCCAGGCAAATCTGCACTGAGACACAGACACAGATGTTACAGCCACAAGTGTCTCTTTATAACTCAGTTAAAAAAGTCTCGTGTTAACAATTCATGTAACACTGAAAAAATAGCATTGCCTAGTGTTCAATTCATAAACCCCTAAGATTTATTCCTAATCTGCTAATCAGATGCAGTTAGTACATAGTACTTTCTCAGTTCTTTAAGGAGATCCAGCCATGATGAAGAGGATGGGATGGAAAGTTCATGACTTTTACTGACTTTTATTGTGAAACATTTCATTCAGGAGCCAAGACACTTTGCATAAGGCACTTTGCCTAACAGAGTAGGCAAAGTGTAGATCATTGACCTTACAGGCAATAGCTCTATTAACAGAGATTTCTGCAAGGCATTTGGATTGGTGCCACATGTAATTTAATTTAGAAACCAGAACAAAACTGTGTAAACTGTGTAAAAACACCGTACACAATTGTCCTGGTTTTGGCTGGGATAGAGTTAATTGTCTTCCTAGTAGCTGCTACAGTGCTATGTTTTTGAGCTAGGTATGAGAAGAATGTTGATAACACACTGATGTTTTCAGTTGTTGCTCAGTAGTGTTGAGTCTCAAGTCAAGGATTTTTCAGCTTCTGATGCCCAGCCAGCGAGAAAGCTGGAGGGGCACAAGAAGTTGGCACAGGACACAGCCAGGGCAGCTGACCCAAACTGGCCACAGGGGTATTCCATACAATATGACATCATGTCCAGTATATAAACTGGGGGGAGTGGGGATGGGGAGATCGCCGCTCAGGGACTAACTGGATGTTGGTCAGAGGGTGGTGAGCAATTGCATTGTGCATCACTTGCATATTCCAATCCTTTTATTATTACTATTGTCATTTTATTAGTGTTACTATTATCATTATTAGTTTCTTGTTTTCTGTTCTATTAAATTGTTCTTATCTCAACCCACGAGTTTTACCTTTTTTCTCCAATTCCTTCCCCCATCCCACTGGGTGGGGGGAAGCAAGTGAGCAGCTACATGGTGCTTAGTTGCTGGCTGGGGTTAAACCATGACAACAATAAATACCAAATGATTAATTAATAGAGTGTTGGGGGGGGGGGAATCTTTTAGGTTTGGGGGTTTTTTTAGAAAATCTCTTGCTAATAGTGTCCTCTAGCAGTCAATTCTTCATTCTGTATTATTTGGTATCTCTATCAGTGACTTGGATATAGAGTGGAAAAGCACTTTTGGTAAAGAGTTGGAGATGACACATAGGTTGAGGCTGTAATAAGCAATGAAGATGATGGATTAGTGAAAAAACAGCACATCAGGATCAGCAGCTAAATGGGATGCTTTATTTAATATAGGCAAAGAGAACATTTAATTTAAATTGGTCATCTGTAAAACCATTTATTTTAAAGGATGGAAAACTATTCTCAGAAGAAAGAAAGATCTTAAAGAACAATTTAAAAGTCCAGGGAACCAGGATTTGCATATGGTCAGTTAGGACAACATTTTTGACTGAAAGAGTGAGCTCCATGTTAAGCATAAGGCATTTTCCTTGATGTGGATGCCACTGAGAGAAATGGTTGTACTTATTTCATACACAGTGAAAATTAGAAATGTGTTTGGAAGAGACCAATGGGGATGAGGTGCCAATGCCTTAAATTGAGAAACTCAAACCTGTTTGAGTGTGCATTGGCAAGTTGTAATATGCAAGTTGTAGCAGTGAATCTGCAGAATAATACAGGCATTGCTGGATGCCAAACGTCCATGCTACAAATGGATGAAAGTTTTATCTAATACTACTTCTAGGCTGGTCCTGTTGTTTGCATGCTTATAAGTGACAGGATCACATTAAAAAGTCTCCTGAAACACATACTCATCGAGATTTGGGTTCATCTAGAGTCCAGTCTGTGCAATTCAAGACTGTCAAGAGGAGAAGCTAGGAGTCATAAGTGGGGATGACAGGAGAATTCCTTCAAAACAGCACTTCATCTCAATTAAAACACATTTGGTGTATTTAGACATGCAAAAATATGAAATAGCTTGATGTCTTTGTAAGTAACTGCTTGTGGATAGATCATTTGAAAGCAGAGTTTCTATCATATCATTCACCAAGTTAATATAACCAGTGGCTGGAAATTCAAACTAGATAGATTTAATACAGAAAAAACTGGATAGGTTGAAGATAGAAGCAACATGTCCATGTTACCTGTAAGTATAAATGAGATACACACCAGTTTTTAACAGGTTCTATAGTGGATTCTCTACCACTTAAAATGTTTTAACCAAGGTTTTCTTTAAAGATATGAGTTTAGGTTTGTGACTGAAGACTTACCTCCACAAAGACAGAGATGCACAGAAGAACAATGGCAAGTAGGGCAATCCTAATAACCAGGCCTGTCACAGGAGGGTGACCAGTGGACCCAGTGGACAAGGCCATCTGTGTTTGACAGAGTGTTTCTCTATGTGTTGATCTGTGTATGTATATGCCTGTATATATGTGTTGCATACATGTGTTCCTATGTGTGCTTTTTGGGAATACAAGCTCACCTTCTCTGCTGGTTGGACCTGGGAGCATGGAGCCTCGTGTCTATAGGCTGCAAGATTCAGCAGTCCCTAACAGTATATGGCAGTTTAAAAAACAAAGGATACAAGATGAAAAGTGAGAAAATTGCAGTGTTGTCTTTAACCCATAATTTAAGGATATATGAAGAGAGAGATCTTATTTATATCTTCACTCCAGCTCAGGCCTGATGCCACAGACTTCAGGAAAAAAAATACTAAGAACCAGCTGGTCAGAAATGAACATGGGAATTAAGATACATAGCTTAAAATTTCCAAGGGAGCTCAGTGTGATGTGTTCTGGTGATGTTTATGCAATCAAATACTGTAAGAATCCTATTAGTCCCCTTCCTTCCCTCCCTCTCTCCCTTCCTTCCTTCTGGCTTTCTCTCCCTCTCTTGGCAATAACCTAATAATGAATGCCTAAGACCATTATAGTTTGTTTTGAGAACAAAAATTTCTTATTACCACAAAATGTTACCTTCTATTTCTCTTTTCTCCCTATTGTGTTCAGCACAGACACTTATTATTTGTAGGTTATTTACACTAGTTTGTGTAATAAAACTAGTTGTGACTACAATTCATTTCTCAAAAAGGGCTCAAAACATTTTTTTTGTTTATTTCTAAACTCACCATGACCATAATGTATTTTGTTAAAAATCAGTGAAAGATGTGTTAACATTTTTCAGAAATCCAATGAAGTGAATAAGAATCTTATGCATTTGTCAAAGCCAAGAAGTAGTTTCAGGACTCAGAATGTTCAGCTTACAAAATTAACCCACCACTACATTTTTTAAAATAAAAAAAACCTGACAAAACCAGACTTTTACTTAAAACTGTATTATTGAGCTTTATATCCTAAAAATACTTTAGGAATTTTGTTTCATGTAGGTTCAAAGATAATTTCTATTGAAAGTAGTTTGATGAAATCATTCCAACATTCTGTCACATCAACTAGTCATATCCCATAATGTTCAATGCATTTGCAGTCCCAATGTAGGTATGAAATTATGAGTTTGGCTTACTATTTTCATACTTCCCTTGTAGTTTTGTGGTTTATTTTCTGAATCTGGAAGTCCGAGAGAGCACCTAACTTTGTTTTTACATACAAAGTCATGGAGATAAAAACTGGGGAGTAACACACAGGAGACAGTCTGAGCAAGCAGAAACAGAGAAATGCAATTAGAAAAATTGAAATTAAAATTTTATCCAGCATACAGCATCCAATCTCCAAACTTCAGTGAAGCATATCAGAATGACAAACTTGACAGTGAAGAAGAGGTCTATACCTTGGCCCAACTAAAAATGACAAATAATAGATTGGTTTAATCTGATCAGTGGTATTCATATCAATTTGAAGGAATATTGGGGAACTCCCAGAAATCTATCCATCTTATCCTGTTTCCTTCTGACTTCTGTAGTCATTTATGTGGCTTTTTTTCTATCTGAATAGAAAGCTGCTGTAGGTTGGAATTTTACTGAATGCAATGTAGAGTGATTGCTTGTCAGGATTGTTGCTGGTATGGTGGCACATCTCAGTTATTACTGCCATGAGGTTTGTTTTCACATTCTTTTGAGTACTTGGAATTTTCCTCTTGAGAAAAAAATGGGCCATTATCACAGCTTCTGTTATTGCATCTGGCACTATTAGTACTGAAGCATTTCTATCAAGTTTCATCCAAAAATAGCAGAAAAAAAGAAAGATATTCCAATGGCTTTAGGTGACATTTTTATTGTCTGATAGTTCAGGATAGAGTCTGAGCCTGCAGTCCAACACCTGCACACAATCCACTGAAGCAGGACACGTCATTTCTTGTCCTGTCCTGGAAATCTTCTTTCTGGATGCAATACAGAAATGTCTGCGAAATGTAGTCCAGAGGAGATGTCTTAAGAACAGCAGCATCTCTTTTATGCCATCTTCCTCCTCCGTGACCTTTCCCTGCTGCACCCTACACAAACATGAGAAGAATGTATCAGTCTGGCTGTGGGAAGGAAATCTGTCACTTCTGCACACCAGATTCTCTCTATGATTCTCTCTACGTTAGCTGAATGCTGAACAGGCACTGTAAATCTACTTACTGAGGACACTGCATGCACAGGGCTTGCACTGGAGTTCTGTCTTATGCATACATTAAGCCCACAGGATCTATGAAAGTCATAGGCCTATATTACAGTTCTCAAAACCTGTCTTATTGCATATGCACAGTGAATCCACCACTTGGTAGGGAAAATATGGAATATGCAGCTCTTTCATGATGCTAACACAAGACATATGAAAGCAAAGACACTGGTGGTTGAAATGAGTAGAGTTCAAAATAATAGCTATATTATCAAAGCTTAGTATTTTAGGAGGAACTAGAAAATTGTAATTGTGATGGACAGAAGTTGGAACCCTTGTCTTACATTTGGGACAACTAGTCAAGGTAGAAGGTTAATAATAAAGAACTGCCTTTTTTACCAGTGATGTTCTGCTACAGCTCTTTTTACTCTTGGGTTTTCTTTGGGGTTTTTTTTTTTTTTTTTTTACTTTTTACCAATATATTCCAGGACACTGGAACCCATTCCATATTATGGCCAGCATTGAAGTCATCTGTGAGGGAAAGTTTTTGGAACATAAGAAAGAACCTAGTTCTGACTATGATCCCTAGTAAGGTGTTCACAATTGTTGTGCCTGAAATTTGTTTTGTTAGTTTGTTCACCACATGTTGAATGCAGTTCTTCATTTGGTTTTGCTGAAGGGTTGCCCAGGTAGGAAAGAGACACCTTGTTCTGGCTGTTTAACTGTGCCATGCAGACCCTGCAGAGGGAAGCACAGATTATATCTTCCAGGAGGAAAACCTGGGGAAGGAAGGCGAGGGTGCTTCTGCAGTGCAGAGAGACAATTAGAGCAAACAGGGAACCTGGGGCACAAGAAAACACTGGGAGATGAACAGATTTGATAACCAGTAAAACTAAGCCAAATCTACATAAAGAAGAATATTTTACTTGAATCCAGAAATAAACAGGCAAACTTTGTGGTGACTTAAAGGCTGCAAGAGTCAAGAGAGGAAGGTACCTCAGGGGAATTAGCTGGCAGGGAACCATGAAGTGCTTTTTAAGACCAGATGTATTTTCTCACCCAGAAAATCTGGGTTTTTTTTCTATTTGAAATTTATCTTGTTTTAATAAAAGTTAGCTTTGTTGTCAGAAAATGTATTTATCACTTTTGCTCTTTGCTCATTAAGGAAAAGATGCAGGCAGACCTCTCTCAACTCTCTAGGGTGTTATCACAACCACAGAAAGAAAAGACAAGTCCAACACAATGGGAGAGCTCAGGCTGGAATTTAGCACAGTTCCATGAGCACAAAAGGTATTCACTTGACTTTCTGTAAACCATTTGCTCATTTACATTTCCCAAGAGGCGTAGCTTTACAGACTTTATCCTGTGTGTTTGTGCCAGTGGAAAGTAAAGCTGAGCAGAAGTTAACTCTCCTGAGCAGAAATGAAACCTAGAAATGAAATTTAGGCTAGTGTTAATGCATGTTTTGGCTCAAGCAATTTTGCACCCTTAAAAGGAATCCATTCCTTATGTTGAAAAAGTAAAGTTACTGAAATTTTGTGAGCCAAATGGCATGTAGGAAGTAAAAGGTTATAAGGCTAGAAAAAAAGTCCTGAGATCCCTTACTGGACATACAGAACTCAAATGGATTCAAACTAGACCTTTTTCTGCATCCAAAGTGAAAAGTATTAACACAGTGGCAGAAGCTCCCCAGATAAGGAGACTCAATTATATCAGGATTATCACAAGCCAGTCTTAATAAAACTAAAAATGAACTCCTGCCAGCATCAACCCAACAAAAAAATGTCACTAAAGATCTTCCCAATGACAGTTTAATTAATATGCCAGGAAGTAAAGTTAGACTAAAAAAAATTTTGTGATCTATTTTGCAGAGAAACAATTGCAGCTGTTCACATGCAATTCTTTGAGTTTCTAAGACAAGTAGAACAGACTGAAACAGTGGTGATAGGATCTGTAATTGATGGTAGACTTTTATTTACTAAGCAATACATTCTTCATGAGCTGGCAGGCAGGTTTGATTCCATGACAGTGAAGAAAACCTGTTCAAATGGGCTTGAAGTAGAATAATTTCTTCAGGGTGCTGAGGAAGCTATGTGAGAAGTATGGGACGTCTCAAAGCAATGCAGCCACCGTGTTGACAGGTCCATTTTTCCCGGGAGAGGGTAACAGGGGCTGTTGCCTGCTCATTCACAGGGCGTGTATTCTCCAGGGTATGTGCAGCAGGGACGTCCTTCCTTCTCCTTCTTCCAGACCACAGATGAACCTGGCCATTACATCACCAAACTTACACTGTTTTTTTAGGGGGTGGAAAGTTAAATGATAATGAGATTAGAAACACAAAGTGTACCATATCTGTAAGACTGAGCAAGTGTCTTCAGTTAGAGATTATCCAAAAAAAATTAAAGGAAAAAGAAGTACAAATCTCAGTGAAGTCAATGGAATTACTTGCCCCGAAGTTCTGTGGGATACTTTAAGAATCTCCCTGTGAACTTTCATGACTTATATTTCTGAAGTTATGTATACAAGCTGAAGAAGGGAAGTTTTGAGGAGGCAACTAGGTATGATTTTGCACCTCTAAGCACCTAACTATAACTTTTATCGCTTGATTTGAAAGGAAAGAGAAAGACCTTATCTTCTTTGGTCTAACTCTGTCAGATCAAGTGAAGCTTACACGGGAGTGAATGTGTTATTTACATATTGATCTCAAAAGAGTGCTTGGGATTTATTTGATAGTTGCTTCTGACAGGTTAAGTTCAGAAGGATAAAGTAAGTGGGGCAAACATCTTTTGAGGTGGGATTTGGATAACATACAGGCCTGCTAGTATTAAAACCTTAGTAGAGGACAGCATATTTTATCTGCATGTAGTTCTCCTTGTAAAGGAAAGTAAAGGACGACCATAAAGAAGTGCTATCCCAGCACAACTATACTGAATTAATGAAACTGGCAGCTATGTAACCTCTCTCTGAAATTATTCCTTTTACAAATTGAGATAATATTCCCAGATAAGTGCTCTTGAGAATGAAACCAGAACTCATCACAGAGGTGTTAGCTACTTCTTGAAATAAAATTGTATTGTGGGGCATACCACAAGCTGCTGTCAAGATCAAAACCCCCTTGAATCAGGTGCTTAGAGAAGCCTACATCCCCCATAGAGACTCAGGATTAAGAAAGCTAAATGAAGAAAGGTGGGAGACATCTAATTCATCACCTTTATTTGCCCCATTTATTTTTGATTTATTCATTATTGGTAGAGACATGCAAGATATGAGAAGAATAGTGAGAAAGGTTGATAAAAGGAGAGACAAACTGAAAAGAGTAGAACAGCTTCAGTGCCTGGAAAAGAGGGATTTCCAGGTGAAAAACATGAAACATTATGCCAACATTGTCTCCATCTAGAACCAAACGAGGGAGCAGGGCTCACCTAACCAGTGACTTACCCACTGCTTTAGATAGCTACAAAATAAATTGCTATAGGTACATCACTTCAAGGCACCCAAAGAATTGGAACCACATGTATTGTGGACAAGTATAGTACAGGAAGGCTAGGCAAAAGTTTTGGAATATCTAATTTCTGTTGTTCTTGCTGGTAGCTGTGACTGGGAGTGTTTAACTTCCTGGTTCTTAAAGTCTCATCTGCTGCTATGTCTTCTTTTCAATAGTAAACTGGTAAGTTTCTTATCTGAACAGGATGCCAGGGCAGTGAGTTCCACAGGTTAAAAATGTATTAGGGGAAATTCATATTTCTTTTTACAGTTTTAGAATGTATTGCCTATTCATGAGTAATCCCCCCATTCTTGTCTCTCAGTTTGACCACTTCTTCTGAGTCAGTTCTTTTCTTTTTTGTTATAACTCTACCCTCATTAATGAATTTGTAATATGACTCAGTAAGGAATTGTGCAATGGTGGAATGATTTTTTATTTCAGTATGATAATTCATTCTCATGTGAGTGGCTTTAATTCTGCCATGGGAACTCTGCGTAGCTGGCTCTCCATTCTCTCCTTTGCAGCTTCAGCTCAGTATTTGTCATGTTAGTTTATATATCACCTCATTGCAGAATTGAAACATTATCATTTTGAGTGTGTTCAAAACACTAGTGATATGTCTGGAATACCAATTAAGAACAAAATGGTAGAAATTGTCATGTACTACAGAAATTCGATCTGGTGTCAACTAAGTATCTAGTTTGGAAAAAAACTGTTAGACAGTTTGTAGCTGCTGTTAGTAGGCTATAGTGTGCTGACTTGATTTCTTTTCAGGTGGGAAGAAATTGTGAGTTTTTCTCATTGATGTAAACCACATTATAATCCTTTTGATGGTTGGCTGCTCTCAGTTTTTAGAATGACCTATTATGAAACTTCTACTTACAAGAATTTCTTGGTCTGGAATAATACTACCAAATACAATGGAAAAATGTAGGAAGTGATGTATTTTCTAGCATAAGCAACAATATTAATATTGGCCTGAAATGATAACTCAGTTCTGAAAAATATTGACAGGTTTCCCTGCCTTTCATACTGTGCTAGGGACTAAAGGTTTGTTTCACTTTATTTTAAAATATTTGGGGGTTACTATAATTAAAATGACCTCTTAATGAACAAAATAGCTGTGGCTACTGAGATCGCATTGGTAAGTATTAATAAATAAAAAGAACCTTTCCCTCTGGAAAACCATCAAAGTACCACCAAAAATACCATTGTAGGTACCAGCTTTATTAATATTTCTGAGAGATTAGATTAAAGATTTTACAAATCAATTGCTCACACTACAGTTTCTTGGATGAAACTAAGATGGTCTTATATCACTTTTGGGAAAACAATCTTAAGGAACTCGTGCTCACTTGTGTGTTACAGAAGTGAAACTTATAAAATATATCACAAAATTTGAGCTTTGTCCATGTCCTCTTTTTCACAGAATTATTTTCTGCCTTTATGCCTGTATGCATTCAGCAGAAATGGCAAGAAATTAGTAAACGAACCAGTCATTTGAAGGGTCTTATAGGAGAGGTATCTTAATGTATTAGAAAGTCTTGCTCTGTGTATTGGCTTTGTGTGTTGAGGTTTTGGTACTGGGGGGAGGTTACGGGGTGGCTTCTGTAAGAAGCTGCTGGAAGCTTCCCCCATGTCCAACAGAGCCCATACCAGCCGGCTCTGAGATGGACCCGCCGCTGGCCAAGGCCAAGCCCATCAGTGATAGTGGTAACGCCTCTGTGATAACATTTTTAAGAAGGAAAAAAAGTTGTTAGGACAGAAACGGCAGCCGGAGAGAGGAGTGAGAACATGTGAGAGCCGCAGCCCTGCAGACCCCCAGGTCAGTGCAGAAGGAGGGGGAGGAGGTGCTCCAGGTGCCGGAGCAGAGATTCCCCTGCAGCCCATGGTGAGGAAGACCATGGTGAGGCAGGCTGTCCCCCTGCAGCCCGGGGAGGTCCACGGGGGAGCAGATCTCCACCTGCAGCCCGGGGAGGACCCCACACCAGAGCAGGGGGATGCCCAAAGGAGGCTGTGACCCCGTGGGAAGCCCGCGCTGGAGCAGGGGAAGAGTGTGACGAGTCCTCCCCCTGAGGAGGATGAAGCGGCAGAAAATAACGTGTGATGAACTGACCCTAAACCCCCATCCCCGTCCTCCTGTGCCACTGGGGGGGTTGGTAGAGAATCCGGGAGTGAAGTTGTGCCTGGGAAGAAGGGAGGGGTGGAGGGAAGGTGTTCTGAGATTTGGGTTTATTTGTCATTACCCTACTCTGGTTGATTTGTAATAAATTGAGTTAATTTTCCCCAAGCTGAGTCTGTTTTGCCCGTGACGGTAATTGGTGAGTGATCTCCCCTGTCCTTATCTCGACCCACAAACTCTTTGTTATATTTTCTCTCCCCTGTCCATTTGAGGAGGGGGAGTGATAGAACGGCTTTGGTGGGCACCTGGCGTCCAGCCAGGGTCAACCCACCACACTCTTCCACAGTCTATTTTTTGTGGTTAACTGATGCTGATTTCTAAGGCTGTTAGTATTTTAAAAGAACAAGATTCTCTCATAGGAAAACAAAATAAATAAATTATAAAATAATTGCTAAAGCAACCATATGTCACATCCTCTTCTGCTTCTCTTTCATATTTTTCCCATCTGAAAGATTCATCTTCTGAAGCACAACCTTTTCTACTGACCTTTAGGAAATTAAATAAAAATGAGGATTTTCCCTCCTCCCCACTTGGAGGATGACAAATGTGCCTATAATATGAAGTAAAATAGATTAAAATCCTCCTTAATAAGTTATCAAAACCTCCAGAATGCTTCTGACAAAATTTCCTAAATGCCTTTTTCATCACTTGGGAATATGTGCAATTAAGGAATACTAAAAAAAAAAAAAAAGATTTCTTAATGGATTACAGGCCTAATCCATGATCCATGATTAACATACACATCAACCTTTTTGTCTTCATCACAGACAGCTCTTTCTGACATAATTTGATGACACAGAAATTTTGGTAATAGCACAAAAATGAATCAAACTGCATTTTAACAATAGTTTTAGCTGGCTCCTGTCATCTGTCTCCTATGAGAGCTGTGACGAATGCTGCAGCTTCCTTTCAGGTTGGTTCTCCAAAGTGCATGTGCCCTCCACCATTAAATCATTTACAGCCCTCACAAGGTGTTCACGTTTCATGTCCTTGCTTTACATGCTAAGACTGTTGAACACCATGCTCATTAATGAGCTTGATTATCCTTATATGGATTCCCATTAACTAGGAGCTGGATAATTTCCAAAACTATTTTTTGAAGACATTAGCACAGGCATTCTTGTCATTGTAACTTTTGGCCAATATCTGTGTGGACTGCTTGTGGTGACAGAGATGAAAGAATACACCTAATTAACAAAACAGGGACCTTCAAGCTCCTCAAGGAAAATTTAAGGGGGGGGAGGGGGAAGAAAAGAAAGAGAAAGAGAAAGAGAAAGAGAAAGAGAAAAAGAAAAAGAAAAAGAAAAAGAAAAAGAAAAAGAAAAAGAAAAAGAAAAAGAAAAAGAAAAAGAAAGTATTAGTGGAAAATACCCTTAATATGCTAAAATATGGGTCCACTGCTTGACTGACAGGAAGATGATGAGATTTTTAAATAGACCAGATCGTGCCCCACTCTATCACTCAAGATCCTCCAAAAATCAGGAATTGACACAGGAATATGCTGCTGTATGCAGGAATGAAATCTCTCTTCTTTTCTTCTGTTGAATGATGCCTGAAGCCCACAGCCAAGATTTCTACCAGCGTTAAATCACGTGGGTTTGTGCTTTGAAATCTACAGGATTGGGAAGCAGTATTTATTGTGTGGATTCACTGCCACTTGACTTCCTTTCACTCCTAAAAAGCCGCAATGTGCAGAGAGGGGATTAGTTACAGACATAGCTGTAAGTCACAACCCTTCATCTATACAGAGGGCTTCCTAAAATGGATCAACTGAAAACAAAACAAAATTGTGCTGCTGAGTAGGGAATTGTCTAATGTACCATGTGTGAAAATGGCTCTGCTCAAAACGAAGAAATGCAAGAAGCAGAGGGAGTGCAGTATCACACAAAAGTCAGCTTGTGCCTAGTGAAAGGCAGCTTGAACATATGCTGATATTCAGTGTGGGATGGATACAGTTCATTCACATCCACCCTAAAAATATGCAGCATATTGCTGAGGAAGTAGTAGGAGAAGAGCAGGCAGAAGCAACATTCATATCCCTGTGCCAAGAACTGTGTTAGGAAGCTGGGAACTGAGAGGTGGTGATAAAAGTGGTGGTGTCACCTTCATTCCTCTTGAGTAGATTAGCTCGCTGGTGGGTCATCGTCCTTCACTGCTGCCACCTCCCCTTTCTACAGAGAGTGAACGTTATTACTGCAAGTGCTAGTTACTAAGTGATACCCTTAAGGGGGACACTTACAGAGAAGGTCATATTGATGAAATTTGCTCTGTGTGTCCTTAGAAGATAAGGACCGTGGTGACATTAACCTTAGGAACATGGTGACATTAACCTTAGATTACAAAAATGTCATGTAAATCTCCTAAACACAGTATCGAGACAACAGAAATTTTATGCCAGCAGCTTTGCAACAAATGCTGTTAGCTATGTTTTGTACAAGTGTGTTTCATAAACGGGAGAAGACTGGCTCCAGGAAAACACACCTGGAAGGTTTTTATTCTTTTTGCCCTCAAATAGGGTCCATAATTTTACAGATAACAATGCCGAACTGTTGCTTGCACTCCCCAGGGGCTCCTGTATACAAGCTCCTTAATGTCATATATAATTTATATATGAAATCGCAGGGGCAAGCATTACAGTATGAGGAAATAGAATTTCATCTATATAGTTTTGATTATTACCACTCTCTCGCCTTTGTTTAAATCTAGATCCAGTATGTCACAAAAAGACAAATATTTTCCAGAACAAATGGTCTGACATCCAGCCTACAAAGTGTGGGAGAAGAATTACTGGAGCTATTTGGGACTGTGGCTGCACCCCTTTTGAAGCATGTATTTTGCTGAAAGAATTTGACACTTTTCTAAGTTGCAAGGCATCTGAAGATGCTCCTTGCTGTCTAATTACCTACAGCTGACCCTGAGGAAAACTTCAGATCTTATATTCAGGGGAGACCCTCTAGGTGTAACCCGTGTGTTTGTTATATCCAGTTTTCAGCAATATGCTGAGGTTGTGATGCCTGGTTGTGCAATTGAAAGTGCAGCCACTTTCACATGGTGAAAAGAAATCTGTCACACAGTAAGGGACACCATCCACAGATCAGATTAACTGCAAGCACCTTCAGGGTGGCTGAGGTATTTGATCTGAATACATTTCTGCTATTTCCTTTCCACAAGCAAGAGGGGAATACAGCACTGAACACCCATGTTCGCCTTTGCTTTTCCTCTTTCCCTCTTTCAATACACTGATGTTGCACGTGGCATGGCCTATTTGAAGTGTCAAACATAGGCCAGCCCTTCTGCTTTGATCAGCTGGGAGGAGTTGCTCCGGCTTCCTTTGGTCCAGCGTTCCCCAGCTGGCCACAAGGTTCATGCACCAGAGAACCTGCCACCAGCCCCTGAAAATTACTCTCTCTCCCAAAATGTAGTGAACATCCTCAAAATGCCTTCATTTTACTTTTTCATTGCTTTTTCTTACTAGCACTTAGTGTAGATGCTTTCATATCTGTTGTAGGTTGTTTGGCTTGGCTCTCTGTTTCACCCCCCACACCCCCTTTTGTATGAATAGTTTAGCTGTCAAGAGACAGATACATTAAGCAGAATCCTTTTAATAGAAAAATGGATTTGAGTTCTTGTATTGTGTTGCTTTGGCAGCTCTGATAAGGAGAAAACACCCGCAGTGTGGTGATAATGTGGGAAAAGCTTCATCATCTGCTATTTCTCACTCCTCTGCTGCATTTAAATTATGTAAGAGTCTGCTTCCATCTCAGCCTACTGCACCCCACTTAGCAGCCTGCATGACTCTGCAGTTAATTCTTGCAGCTACTGTAATTCCCTCTTGAAATTATTTGACAGCTCACCCTGCAGAAAAGGGCGTATCTGGAAACTGCGTTTTCTGCAGTTTCACAATGTCTGCGATTATCCAGTTTAAGCCAGAGGATCATACCCAAAGGAATTGAATTTCCATACCTGACTAATAGCTCCTGTCTGTGCTTCCATTTCTAGTGGGTCTTTCATGAAGCAGCAAGTTTTGGATACAAAATTCTGAAAAGAGCTCACTGAGGAATAATTAAACTAAAATTAACACAAGTACTGAGTGAAAACTGGACATTAACATTCACACTAAATCTCTTAAGATAAAGATTAAACTAAAGAGCATTTGTTCCTGGGAGATTTCTGATACAGTTTAGTACCTCCTGCAGAAAGAGATTTGGTTTTGGGTGGTCAAATTTTCTGGCCAAAAATAGAGCCAGCACAAGCTTTGTCAAAACAGTGTTTGGGGGAGATTGTGTGCACAAAAGCATGCATCATTCTCCTCTTTCAGAAGGTAAAGAAACAGTCCATAATCACTGTAATGCAAACAAGCAACACTGAGTTTCCCAAAGTTCAAATGAGAAAGGACTGCCATTTTGGAATATGTGAATTGCACATAATCCTGTTTTGGTGTTTGCCACATAATAAGTATTTTGACATTCCCAATCAGATACCCAACATGCTTAATTTTCAGAAAAAAGTTTGGATGTTGAAGATTTTTTGCAGTATGGGAAGACAAAAATGTGAGTGTTCTTATGCTACTCGAAACTGGTTTGTCCTTTCCTAATAGAGTGCTGGTTTTGATATTGAAAGTTTTCCACAGCATGTTACACTGGCATTTAATGTCCTGGTAGTTGGGACAGCTTCATAATAGCAGATTGTTTTTTTGTTGGCTTGGTTGTTGGTTTTTTTGCAAATATTGTCCAGTCTTGCTGGAATGCATCAGAAGACTGGTATGGCTTTAGGAGCATAAAGGTTAATTGCTATCATCTTCCATGAAAGTGCCCAGTCCATGGTTCAAGACAAGAGTTAGTTGTGACAATTTCTCTTTGATTTGGAATCATGATGGGGTATAAGAAAAACAGATCCTAATTGGTTTTGGGGATTATTTTTTAACCCCAGTCTCGCATGAGATTGCATGTTCAAGCAGAAGGAAAGGAACCATTTCTGGCAAATTCTTCTTGCACTAGCTGTGAATAAGTAAGAGTTTACAATTAAGAATCATATACTCTTATCTTGAAGGGTGCCAGGTACATCTTGCAATGTGCTAAGTACCTTCAGTTCCCATAGAAACTAAATGGGATCAAAGGACACCCAGCACCTTGCTAACACAGACTGTTGGCTGATGACCAGCCTAGTTGTTTATTTGCAGATGTGCTACACCACTAACTGTTTTCATAAGAGTTGTAAGTTTTCCATTAGATAGAGAAGACTGAGGACTTTTCAAGGACACAGTGCTTTAAAGCTTTTTGAAACCTATAGGCTGAAATAGCCTCTCAGATACATGTTCAGCTCATACCAAAAAAAATAAAGGTGCAGTGCAGTTAGTGTGAATACCTTTGCCGCACCTATTAAAAGAAACTCTTTCTTATTGGAGGGACTTTTTTTTGCAGCAGTGTTTTACATACTGGCCACGGAGAACACTGCACCAATCTGCAGAGCTATCAGAATCACAGGGAACATTTTAGCACTATGAAGCCAGCAGCAATAGTAGTGGGATGCAGACCTCATTCAATCCACTGTAGCACGATTTTATGTGCCATACTGTTATAGGATAAAAATATGTAGTTTAAAATCAACCACACTCCCCCCCCCCTAATTCCACCTCTGTATTTTGTAAGTATAGTACAAATTTTTCTAGCACTTTTCCTACACGAGGCAGGAGCAGAGAGATAGCAAACATGGCACACAGAGCCCAGATAGCCCTTGTGTATTTATGTATGCAGATGTACCCTTGTACCAAGATGTATTCTTGCTGTAATACTTGTTCTTTATTTGCTGTGGTGTAAATTGTCCAATCCATATTGATGACCTCTTGTGACACTTTGAACAGTGATTTTCGGGGGTGTTGGACACCAGTAACTCCCAGCCATTCCAGTAGAACTGTGAGCACTTTATAGCATTTTAGGTGAGATTTGTCTGATCATACCTGGACAGCTACAGTACAAAGGCCTACAGCTGACTAAATCACCATATCAATGGAGAGAAAGAAGCACCAGAATGGGAAATACATTCTACTGTGAAGCTGATACTAAAATCAGTGAGGAAAACTGTACAATACAATAAACCCCCCCAAAAAACCCACCTTATTTCTTCTCATTGAATACAAAAAGTATCCAAGTGGTAACTGAGCTGTAGATGAGTACCTTATGGTTTTCTAAGACTACATGAATCCCACTTCACAGCTGTCTGAGGCAGGGTATCCAAAGCCAGCTGACATTTTATAACATATATGCTTTTTTCCTGTTATCGGAGTGACACGTTTTGGCGACCTGTGGGTGTGCTCCTCAGCAGAAGCTGCTGCCTTGTAAAAAAGCCCTGGATTTCCCCGAGGGAGGCAGCTCCTCCATCCAGTGGGTGCTGCAGAGCAGGCTGGCTCAGCCGCTGCCTCTCGTGTGCAGCAAGGTGCTGGCTGCTGTGACAGGCAGTCTGCCCTGCAGCAAAAGATGGGAGCTGCTCCTTCTTAGGGAATACTGCCTCCGTTTGCTCCTGTATCAGGTAACAGGACCTACATCTCACTCAGTTCTGTAAATGGGAGGAAGCTACTGTTTTGCATGGGGCAACTTGTCTCTTCGCAAGGCAGGAGTTCCCAGTTCTCATGTGCTTCTTGCTTTACTTTCCCCACTTTGAGTAGTGTCGGTCTGCCATAGCAGACCTTACATTGCTAGCAAGAGTGCTCTCATTTTACTTATAATATAGCCATGGAACAATTTAGGTCGAGAGGGACCTCCAGAGGTCACTTAGTCCAATCCACTGCTTGAAGCAGAGCTAACTCGAGCAGTTTTCTCAGGGCTGTGTCTCAGTGAGTATTGAACACCTCCCAGGGTGGTTCCCTTCACACCCTCTCTAGGCGACACGCTCCAAAATTTGACACCCTGCATGGTAAAAATATTTTTCCCTCTGTCTAACCAGAAAAGAATCTGTCTCTGCCTTTGTGTCCTCCCAGCAGGTAGTTGCACAGAGAGCACTAAGGTCTCGCCTGAGCCTTCTCTTCTCCAGGATGAACTGACCCAGCTCTTTCACCCTCTCCCCATACGCTGTGTGCTCCATCCAGCTCCCTGGTCAGCGTGGTGGTCTCTGCTGGACTCATTGCAGAATGTCAATATCTTTCTTGCACTGGAGAGCCCAAACCTAAATGCAGCACTCCAGATCTGGTCTCAGCTTACCTTCCTGGACCTGCTGGCTACACTCCTTCCCCTCTGTAATTGAAAGCCAAGTCACTCTTTCCTTTAAAATATAAAAATGTCCTTTATAGCTTCAGGACAATGACAAAGCAGAGATAATTTTCTTTTCCAGTGCTCATGTTGTTTTCAGCTTCAGTAGCAGGGATTTCTAAACCTCAGTGGTAATGTCAGTGAACACACAGATTTTTCTAACTCATGCCTCTACCCATCCTGTCACTCATCCAGCTCTCAGAGAGCTGAGATATCTTCCCCTTCATTCTCTTTATCTTATCCTCTTCCTCCCACAGGATCCCTAAACTGTTAGTTCCCTGAAGCATGTAGCACCCCACCCCCAATAAAATAAATCAGTAAATAAAGTGGAATAGCTGTATTGTAGCATCAAGGCTTTATGAGATTTTTCCCTCATGTTGGGTTTTATGAATAAAATTCAATTTTAATCAAAAAAGGTTTCTGTGTTTTCCTTTGTTCTAAAATTGAGGACAGGATCAAGCTTCTTCAAGAAAAAATTTCGAGCAAACTGCCCTTGTAATCAGTGTAGTCCACACCCTCTGACACCGTTTCTTACAACATCTCATCCACCCTTCTTGACTGGCATCCCAGCCAGCAGGTGAGTCTACAATGAATTAAAGAGGGCCAAGGAGAGTTTCAGCCCTGTCCCCAGTGCCATCGGCAGAGGCTGACAAGTACTGCCCTGAGCGGCTCCTGACACGGCCAAAGGACAACTCACACTAAACACCTTGGGGGCAGTTACCTTCTTTTGGAGACTACGAGAGTTTAGCAGCATAGGCATGATGACATTTGCCATTTGGTGCAGGACAAAAGAATGGTCTTCAGTTTCTCTTAATGTAGGAGTGCAGAAACAGCAGAGAGTCCTCAAGGAGAAGGAGGTGCATCATAATCCAGTGGGAAAGAGAAGAATAACTTTTCTAGGACTTTTCCCTGCTTCAGAATAACCAACCAACCAAACAAACAAAAAACAAATTAGGTTTACATAGACTGTGAAATTGTGATGAAATGATTTTACTTATAGGGCAGCTTCTTCTGAGTGTGTTTCCACAGATTCCAGAATCAGCCTTTGTATTTGTCCTCACCTCCCCAGTGAGAAAAATCCCCCAACTCTGCTGTTTCACCTGCTGGTACTGTTTGACTTTTCCCTTAAATGAATGAGGTTCCAAGACTGTTTTGACAGCCTCCCTCCCCTTTCTTTTCCATTTCAGATGATTTCAAATACGAGTCAAAGGGTCTTATCTGAATTCATCATTCCCAATAGAGAGCAGAATTCACCTGACAGCACTTGTGATTTGAGGGTAATCATTAAAATTATTGGGTCACATTTCATCATAATCATCTATTTAAATGTTTCTCGGTTTTGCTTCCACCTTACTGAATTTTTACCAGTTACTATCATAATACTGAATTTTTACTTTACATTTCTCACCCTCTCACTTCAAAAGAAGTGAGATATGATTCAAAAGAATTTGTTCTATTTTCTACTATGAATCCAGTTTTCAGGGTTGTGTTCAGCTATATGTTATTGTCTACCTTTATATCTTCATTTATATTTTTTATCTATATAATCTGTCAACATTCCTTAACTGTTATCTTTATAAATAAAGTTTTGGGGAAGTATAACATACAAAAGAATAAGCTGTTTTCTGTCATGAGTCTTCTTTATGGCCCAAAATATATGTTCATTATGTAACTGAATGTGCCTACATATATCCATAGTACAGAAACAGCCATATAGAAAAATACTGGTATTAACAAACAAGCAGCTCAAAAATTCTCTGATCATCATTCATGCATAATGGCCCTATATCCCAGAAGATACCCCAGTTCTGTCTGGTTATAATCTCTGAGCAGGATTTTCAGACAGGATTTGTACCTGCTATTTAGGATATTCTTATTTTTCTATTTATTTCTCTAACTGTTATACACCCCTATTTTCATTCAAAGAAAGCTACCATTTATGGTCAAAAATTTATTTCAGGAACATTGATTCATAGTCCAAGAAGAAACTTATGAGAAAGTACATGGTAGGAGATAAGGAGAAAATGTATTTATCAAAAGCAAAATGCAGCAATTCTTATCTAGTAACACGGTCTGTTCTGAAGATTTTCATGTATATGAGATATATAAAGGAATGTATATGAGATATATTACCTCACAGAAAAAGGAAAACATCATTCCTAGTGCTAACAACAGAGAGGAACTGTAAAATTCAACTGGAGATCATTCACATAGGAATTGGTAGACTGGTTCAACTGAGTGATCTCATATCCAGACAGGAGACAAAATCCAGTGCAAGAATGAGGTGAAAGAAAGGTCATAGTGAGCACTTATAGAATAACCTGTCCAAAGCCAAGTGTCCTTTTAATCAGTAGCATTGATTAAGTCTCCAAAGCACAAACGTTTTGATTCCTTTGTAATATGGGCCTTCGTATTTTAATTGTGCATGTGGTCATTGCCAGTGTAAATGCAACAAACATTCTGCTAGGCTGTTATCCTCAGCGATACTTAGTAGCAACAGTTATATCATTACTTCTGTGGTTTCTTCTCATCAGTTTTGTAAGTGTTTTTTCTGACAAAGGACAAAAAGGTACACTTAGTTCATTTTCTTTACCTCACGCATTATTTAGCATAGTATTGTCATGTCTGCTCTCACTAATTTCAAAGGGAGGACTCTAAAAATTGTTACTGACCATCCCTGAACTTTTCCTTAAAACTTCTTAGTTTTATCTGGAAGTGAACACTTTCACGTTTTTCTTGACAAATGGCTATATTTTCTTTCAGGTCTTCTGTGCTGTGAAGTCATTCACAGGTACTGGAGAGCAGTCATAGAATATCCATTTTCAAGTGTGACTACCTAAAAGGTGAAATTTGACAGTTTCATAGGTACCAATCTGACCTCCACAGCTACTTTGCAGAGAAGTTGACCTGCATGTGAGGCCAGTTTTAGAAACAAAAACTACTAGTGAGATATATAGCCAAGAATCTAGCCTCTGGAATGGACAGCTGCCAAATTTAACTCTTTGCTGCAGCTGCTGTCAGAGACAGAACAGGAAGAGAAAAGGGCACTAACACACAGCCTGCCAAGCTAATGACAGATGGCAGCAGCACAAATGGAGAATAATATATCTGAGCTCTGGGTAACAACCAAGAATTACCAGTGTTTTGCCCTACACAGCAGACTGTGCAAATGGACAGAGTGCAAATGTTAATGGAATATATGATGAAGCATTTAATAAAGATGTCAATCCTTTTTAAAAATGAAATCTCTACCCTATGCTTATTTACACATCCTCCTCTATTTTTTTTAATTTGCATTTCTTTTCATAGTGTCAGTATTGTTTTATCTCACCAAAGCATACAGCTTACTTAAAATATATTATTATTATCCCAAGACAGATAGATGCAAACATTAAATGACAGCACAAACACATTATGGAACCCTTATTTCCCTTCTTTGGCTTAATTCCTTCTGTATTTGCTGTTTAGTTTGAGCACAATAGGAATCATTTTAATACCTTAAATGTTTTATTGTTAGCATGAGAGATCAACTAAAATAGTCTTCATGAGGGGAATGAAAATTCTCCATCGATGATCCACATTTCATTGGAGGCATCAACTCAACCTCTGCATCCCACATGTGCTATTGTGAGGGTCTTCTGAACCAATTGGTATTTATTGTTAGTGCACATCTACCTAAACCCCATCAATTTTGCTGTGCACTTTATGGTAACTGCTTCATAAACATGGTCTGCCTACATGAAGGCAATTCATTCTAGCAGACTAAATGAATTTGAGCAGATAGGAAGACAGAAGCTAGCCCAAAGGAGCAAAGCTTACTGTCCAGCTTTTCTGATACCCAAGGATAACAGCTGATAAAGCAAAAAAAAATTGAGTGCCTTTGCAGTTCAGAAAAAGTAGTGAATCTGTGAAAGGGAAGATAAAGTGTGAAAAATTTATTTCCGGATTTCCCAAGCAGAACAGCAGTAGCATGCCCATAAGTGACAAAGAGTAAAACTGCAGAAGTTTTACAGATAGAAATGGAAGCATCTTCCTCTGCGGATATAAGAAGTATTCCCATCACCTAACTTTAGAAAGAGATGCTGGCATCCTTAAAGAAATTATTAAGATAGAATGGAATGAATCATCCTCTGAAGATACCTGTCTGTCTCCACAGACTATACAAGGAACCCAGACAGCTAACTTATGCTTGGTCTCTAACTTAATTGCTAGTTAGGTGAGACAAATTTACCTTTTTAATTCTCTTCCAAAGGAATTCAGCTCATTTTCAGTTTGAATCACTTTCACATCCCTTTTTATTTGGAGACAATCTGACCCACCTCTCTGAACATTAATGATCTTTTTAAACATAATTGACTGTCATCTTTTTATTTGTAACTTCCATCTTATGAATTTTAAAAAACACACATTCTCCCTAGCCTCATTAATTTGAATAGCCTACTTAATTTCACTACGGCATCATGTTCCCTAGCAACCTATTCTAGCCTTGCTGGGCATGCTGGCTTATCAATGAGTATGTGTTTTCTTCAGAGGAAATTAAGTCACCACTTGTGCTGCTCCAAGTTTTCCCCCGAACAACATTCTGCCTTTCAAATCACTCTGCAAAATTGTCTCACAACTCCTTAACCGTGTCCATAAAAAGCTACATTGCCCATACAGTAACTGTTGCTATGCAAATAGATAGCATGGACTTAGGTAAGAATCAGCTATAGCAAAGCCATAGAGTCTAGAAAGACCGGTTCTAGTGTATCTAAGTTTGATCATAATTAACGTATCCTGGTATGCCTTTTGGAAACTTTTCTAACATTTCCATAGCATGCTCAATTTGTCTAACATCATGAAAAAGCATTTCATAGCAATTCAGGGTGGCACTTTTCCAAGAAACCTTACGTGTGCCTGTATTTCTCATTTGGTGCCCTGGAAGTGTTGGGTTTAGGTGTGACTTTGCCTTATGTCCATACTCAGTCCTGTGCTATGCAGTTTCCCTCGTGGTGTAACCACAGATGAACTCATGCATGGAGATACCATCAAGAGCTTCCCATTTGCAATGGCAATGCAACCCCCTGTAAACAGTTACCTTTCTCTGAGGACTGGAAAGAACTTCACTGATGGCAAAGATATGTCCACAATGCAGATACCATGATGTATAACAGCAAACTGAAGCCCTTTCCTCCCATCCCTGTGCCAGACCAGCTGGTGATGTAGACACACATGCTGTGTTTGCTGATTAAGTGAAATGGAGAAGGAGAACAACACCTATGCCCAGAATCAAAAACTGGAAACTAGAAAATGTACTTACCTCAAAGTTTTGGAATCTTTTATGAATGTCTTCCTCCTTGCTTTTCCTTGTAATTTAAAAAATTAATGAACCATAATTAAAAATGAGAAATGAAAGTGAGGAACAGCCTCAACTCAACTGACATTTCATTTTAACATTTACTGGAGGCATTCTACTTTTGTTCAGAAAAGCAAATGAAGAAAAAAAATCATTGTATTAAGTATTTCTTTAAGAATACCCTTCTGCAATAGATGTTTTCTACATCAAAGATGATTCCTCAAATCATAAAACTGGTGTTCTACCCTTGCCTTCCTTTGCCTACCATTAACGAGAAATAAAAGCACGCCTCCTTTCTAGACTGACTCCTTAAGACAGGGAGAGCCTTTAGGTGTTGCCCCATTGAGGGTTCACCACCAGACAGGTAGCACATGCTATACACACACTCAATCTGGAGGCTGCGCTTTTGGCTACTGCAGATGGGCACTGACTTCAGTGGGAAAAGGTACTGGTGAGACAGGCTTAGTAGCTGATCCTAGTTTGTTGTACAAAATCCTAAGGGAAACCTTTATGTGCTAAGCAAATAAACTCAGCTTACAGTTAATTTGAGGAAAGGCTACAATGCTCCAATTACACTCACATTTTATTTTAGTAATGGTTTCTTCTCAAAACGTAAATTTATAAACAAGTTTTCATTGTCCCCTAATTCTTTCCATCACTCCCACAACAATCTCAATTCCTATTTTGTTCTCTGTGATACCAGGATAAAAGAGAGGCATTTGTAGAGTGTGAAACACCTTGGAATATATGGTTCCAACAGACTTATCTCAGGCTGACTATTTAATAATATTGAGAGGCACTGTATTAGCAACTTCCTCTGAAATCAACCACATTAGAGCTGTTTAATTCCTTCAGGAAAATGTAAAAAAAAAAAAAAATAGTTGCCCTAAAATATTTATTTCACTCCCTCTAATGTATTTCCCAGTCTTTATCCTGCATCAAATTATATCAATTAATCTTTTGGGGTATATCTAACCCTATACTATTGAATGGCATCACATCCAAGGGCATTTCAGTTCAAAGTCATGCTGTTGAACTATGTCAAGTGGAGGGTAGTTTAATCTTTGGCAAAAGTTAAGTAAATCCACTTGCATTTGTTGCTGAGCAAGGGTACTTACGCAGCCAATTACTGCAGAGAAAGTGCCATCCCATGAATCCAAACCCTACCTCACGTCAATAAAACAAAATAGTAGAGCCATAATCTGGGCCCTTTTCAGGGCTTTACTGAACATCTCTGCTGTGTCAGTTCCTTTTCCCAATAGTCATAAGCTGGATGAATGGGAACTGCTGGACAAAATTCAGGAAAACTTGCCACAAAGAACAATCCTACAAGGACTGAATAAGTCAGTGCAATGGGTCTAATAGTTTTCCAGATTCCATTTGGCAACTCAGGCTCCTAAATCTATTTGTTTATGCTTCAGTAGACACCACTGGGAATAACGCAAGCGGCTTGTATTTTGCAGGCAAAACTAAATGCTGTTCTGAGCAAGCCCACTCACCAGTGCTGAAGCAGGTAATGTATTTTTTATTTTGGAAAGCCACAAACCTTCCCTTTGTAATGGTATAAAAATCCCTAACACATTGAAATGTGAGCCTTAGACTTTCAATTAAGTGTCAGAGGATGTAAATTGAAGAGGTTTTTAAACTGCTTAGAGTCCTGGAAGAAGTAAATTAATAGACAGAAAGCAGAAGCAATTTCTTACAGTTTTTTTTACTATACACACACCCACACAGAAGATATAATGAAAAAATAAAACACCTGTCATAAAAGGAAGTTATGCAGCACCTTGCAAACTCTTGCCTATTTCTACAGTCCTCCAGTGGCCTGTCTAAATCCCAAGAAAACCTAAAATCAGTAAGAATCACTGTATCAGCTGTTAAAAACGTAACATCCTAATACTTGGGGAAGAACAATGGAGCCACTTTGAAATTTACCAGCTTTCTTTACAACCATTGGGAAGATAATGTGAGGAGGAAAACATTACTGAATGTACAGGTTTTTCCAAGAGGGGATGTAGAGAGGTTTTTCACTGTGGATTTTGAAGTAAATTCTAGCAAGCATACCAAAAATATTCCAGTACCAACAACAAACCCCAAGTGTTTGTGATGTTCCCAAAACCATGCTGGTTGTCAATTAGGTGATTTGTTTTGTGATGCAATTATTATCTCAGAAATCACCAGTGACACTTCTTCCAGTCATTTGATTTAGTTTGGTGGATAGTCCTTGCAGTACAAATCAAACCCCAATCTTTCTGTCATGAGACTAATAATGCAAAGATATCACAGAAATATGTCCCTCAATTCCATGAACAGGCTTTAGGATTTAAACAGATTATTTTCAATTTTATATCGAATACTTTTCATTTTATTGTCATTCTCCTAGCAAACTAGAAGCAGTGGAAGCAGAGCTGAACTGGAGCAGCTGCATTCAAATTTTCTTTCAGTTATTGCAGAATGTAATTAACATCCTGAGTTTTAAGTCTGACTTCTCCTTCTGTTCTCAGGAGGGTCTGATGCATGATAGCCTTTCTACACATGTGGTTATTTTTACCCAAGAACATTCTGAAGTAAATGAAATTTTAAATCATTACACTTAATAATGAAAAATTTTTACTTCTTAAAAAGAAAAAACACTGCAATAGATTGATAAAGATGGCAGTATTTTCAATCTTATGTTAAACGTTTTCATACTTGAACAACTGTGAACAATCCAAAGTGCTGAGAATGTTTTTGCATGTGAAAAGCTGTATTTAATTGAAATTTAGTTTTACATTAAGAGGTAATATTTAATTAGCCTTTATTACCTTGCTGTGCAAGGACGATGGCTTTCCTGCCATCCTTCCAAGGCATTGAAATACAGCTTTTGCTTTTTTAGTTGCTGGATGAGATTTGGGCTTAGCTCACAGACTAAACCTTGAGACAAGTTTACACAGACATTGCTTCATGTCTTTCAATCAGTCTTAGTATAGCGAAGTGATTATTCTTCTGTTGATTAATTATCTTTCTAGACTTTCCTATGTAGGAAGGATATATGTGCTCTAGCTAAAGCTAAAACTGTACTGCAGGGGGATTTTCTGAATGGGACCTGGACAGTAGACTCCAAATTTCATAAGCTTCTAGACATCTGCAAGTGCCTAAAGAAATCAGTCTGAGGCTGGCACTTCAAAGAATCATGCCATTTTTCAGATACCTACTGGAGACTAATGCTGATTTTGGGGGAAAAAAAATCTAAAAATGTTAAGGCATTGAAGCATCCAAATCCCATTGGAATTTGAAGTCATTTGGGTGTCTAAATTACAAGATATTTTTCTAAAATTTTCAAGCTAAATGTAAGTCTATATTTCTTTGAAGATTGTCAGATACCTTTGTTCACATCATAAAAGGAAGTTAGGTTTATATATAAGTTTTTAATGCTTCAATTTTGAAACAGATCTTACTGCAGAAGGCTTTACTCTGATACTTGAAGGCAGTGTTAGGTTATATGGGCTCTATCACGATTGTACATTCTAACGGATGGAAGGACACTTTGCCTCATATCTCTTAGGTCACTATTTTCATGTTTTACCTCCAGTGGTGCTTATATGAGACTTTCCTTCCTAAATCACCTCAACACATCAAATTCTTGATTGGCTGCTCTCTAGTTGTCCAGTGAGAAATCACTTCGTACCCCAGGAGTCTGGCTCCTTTCAGAGAACTGCTGCAAATTTGGCACATGTACCTGCTTTCTGAAGGATAAATAATTCAATAGAATTTTCCCTGCATTATGCATTCAAGAGAGTTCAAGTCATATATATTATTCATTGAGTGCTATTTAACCAGCTCTATCATTGACCAAGTTACACTCTGTCACTTACCTTAACATTCATTTCAGCACTTAATTTATCCTTTAACGGTTATCTCATAATTATGTTAACTAAGGGTGTTATATAAAGTAATGATTACAATATTTTGCATTTCTATTGATCCCTCCACCATCAGTCTGTCTTAAAATGTTCTTCTACAATTTTCTAAGTCATGCAGTGTTCCTTAAAAGTCTACAAAGGACTTCAGACCCATCAACATTTTCAACAGAGAGAAAACGCCTAGAAAATTATTAAGTCAGATAAGCAAAATCTTTTTACAAAATTAGATTTAAAAATTACAGGAAAAGTAATATTGAAAAGGGCAGTGATATAATTTCATTATCTGAATTCTTATTCCTCATTTTGAGATGCTATTTTTTATGTTATAATAGTCTGTCCTGGTTTTGGCTGAGATAGAGTTAATTGTCTTCCTAGTAGCTGATATAGTGTTACGTTTTGGGTTCAGTATGAGAAGAATGTTGATAACACATTGATGTTTTCAGTTGTTGCTGAGTAGTGTTTAGACTACGTCAAGGATTTTTCAGATTCTCCTGCCCAGCCAGCAAGAAAGCTGGAGGGACACAAGAAGCTGGGAGGGGACACAGCCAGGGCAGCTGACCCAAACTGGCCAAAAGGGGTATTCCATACCGTGTGACGTCATGTCCAGTATATAAACTGGGGGGAGTTGGACTGGGAGGGATCGCTGCTCCGGAACTAACTGGGCATCAGTCAGCAAGTGGTGAGCAATTGCATTGTGCATCACTTGTTTTGTATATTCCAGTCCTTTTATTACTATTGTCATTTTATTATTGTTGTTATTATTATCATTATTAGTTTCTTCCTTTCTGTTCTATTAAACTGTTCTTCTCTCAACCCACGAGTTTTACCTTTTTCCTTCTGATTCTCTCCCCCATCCCACTGGGTGGGGAGAAGTGAGTGAGCAGCTGCGTGGTGCTTAGTTGCTGGCTGGGGTTAAAGCACAACACAGCCTAAGTGAAAAGAGAGAAAAAAAAAAATAAACTGTGTTAAATAATGTGACAATCAAACCAAAATAGAAAAATAAGTTACCTTTAGGAGGGGGGTCACAGGAAATTTCATAAAGACAATCTTTTCTAACTGTTTACCAGATCATTACCAAAAAGTTAGAAAAAGAAGGAATACAGAATATTTAATCTTATTAACATTGAGAAGCCTTTTTCATAGGATACTGTAAGGCAATCATCTTGAAAGGTCAAATTTTAACTGCATTCATCACTCACTGATATTTTCAATAACACAATGTTTTGCCAAGAATAGATATGTCATACCTGTGGGCTGATATAAGCTTTTTCATGGCAACTACTGCGTAAAACTTAATCGGAAGTCAGACAGGAGTATCCAGATCTTACCCAAGAACAACTGAATTTTTGCTACCTTGTCTTAGGCCATGGCTCTGTCCCATTGGTAGTACAACACTCCCAGAGGCACTCAGCAATTTTCAGTATGGAAAAGTGTCCTCCACCTAATCACCAGACTCAGATCTCTGGCTCTTAGCTGTTCTGCATCAGTGAACAGACAAAATCTCCTGGGGGACAGTTCTTGCCATCTGATGACAGGCTTCTCAAGATGGAGGGATGAGTTACTCACTGAAGATGCTCTCTGTCCCACGGACTACAGAGAAAGCTTAGGTTGACAGCTTAAGAGATGCCTTATTATTAATTACCCATCCTTGGAAAGGTCTGCATAGCAAAAATTAAGCTCTTCTGAGGTTCTGCCCAAGTGGCTTTATGGCTGCAGGAAAACTTTCATCTTACATAAGAAGCAAAGATTTCCTTTTCAAAATTCTTATCTTAGTGATATTCACAATAGTTGTTTAAATCATAAATAGTAAATTCAGTCATGGTGGAAAACATTAATCTGACCACTAAATTTTAGTTTATAAAATTAGTAATGTTTTAGCAATTAATCAGTTTATACAAGCACTGCACTTCTGGTCATAGTGGCTTGGTTTTTAATGCAAATGTGGCTACCAGGGCCAGATCAGCGCAACAGTACTAGTGAATGTTTGCGAATGTTAACTTGTAATTACCAGCGTGGTATAAATACATCTAAAAGGCCAGAATAAACTGTAAACATTCTGCAAAATTGTAAGCTTCAATCATGTTAAAACTTGCTGCTTTGCTGTTCATTGTAAGTATAGCTTATATATGTACACTTTTATGTTACGCATGTATGTTTTTCTCCTATTGGTTTATAATTTACTCAAAAATATGTTCAGCATAGCTACATAGAGCAGCTAAGCAGAAAAATCACACCAACAGCCAAACTGACAAATACTTTTTCCCTGCTCATCATTTTTATTTACATGGAGTGATTTTTGCCATTTGCTCAGAAGCTAAAGCTGTCTTGCAGCAAGAACTTGGTGCCACTTAGGTGAGCAGAGGGCTCAGAGAGAGGTCAGTAGTGAAATTCAAAAGCAACATTATTAAGGAAGTTAAAAATTTGGTGGAACCTGTGAGATGAGAGTCAGACCTTCCTCACAGTCAATATTACAGCTGTCCTATGTACTAAAATATTTTTAATTCTTATAGTCAAAGAAGTGGGCCTCATGGAAAAAAGGGTTATTTTGAGAATATCGGAGACAGGAATGGTACCTGTGTCATCAGTAATGACTGTTGATTTTGTCACATTTCCCTAAATGTGACTACATTAGGTGGTTCTGTGACATGTAGCAGGCAAGTACCACTTGTGAAAAAATACTTGTTCTTCAAAGTGTGCAGAGACTAATTTTGTTGTTTTATTAAGAGCAATAGGTATCCAAAATTGTATAGTCCCTTGCTGTGAGAGTGAGGATGTGGAACTTAGACTTAGGCCAATGTAAGAGATGGAATTAGATTTTTCTAACTGTAGAAGTTTAAGCATTTCATCCAAGTCCATCATCTGGGCCCCACTGACATAGTCACTGTGTAGAAATGTAGAAATAGGACTCAGTTCTGTTGCTTAAATATAGGTATCTAATATCCCTTGGGTGTCTTAGGACATCATGACTGGGCTGAACCAGGTGAATGCTTCCAGATACTGTGGCCACATGTGGATATCTTGTAAATCCCAGGATATCTCAGATCTCACAAGACACCCCTCTGTAGACAAGTGAGCCTCTACACAGTAACTTCTTCCACTTATTTTAGATACCTGTTTTCAAAGCCTGTCCTACCTCTTCCTTTTTCTCTCTGAGGGAGCCTCATTAGTCAGTTGGGACCAAATGGCTAAAGTTAGGTGAGAAAAGCCCTACTCAAAGTGATATAGAACAAGGGGATCTTTCAGTGCAATCTTAAGGTGTGTATCATCATTTAACAAACAGAGAAATGATAGGGATAGCATACATTCACCTTTTGTTATGAATTAAAACTATTAATATTTATGCATATGAATCATTACATGTTTTAAAAATGTAGGTAATACAGCTTGAGCTTGATCTACAAGGACAGTATTTCAAGACCAACCTTTCCACAATGTTGATATTTGGATTAAAATAAAATCACTGAAAGGCAAACACCTCACTGAAGAGTCTCACTTCATTTCAGATTAGGTGTAAGTTACTGTGGTCTTCCTTGTACCCTCGTTCACTCCCTACAAATATTCATCCAATTAAGACTACTTGGCATGAACCTAAGCAGGAATTTCTAATTTCTGCACTTAAAATCTGTCCTTATGCATGGAATTAGTCCAGTGATTTTGGGAAAGTGAAGATCTGCTAAGTAGGTGACACCAAGACATAAATGCTGCAAAGTGGATATACAGTTCATCCATTTGAACTTAGAGATAGGTCTGAAAGGCAAATTTCTGATTATACTTATCAATTTATCTACTAGCCAGTAAATCTGCCAGTGAGGTAGAAGGGAGCCAAGCACAAATAACATCCCAGACCTCAGTTTGGGATTCAAGACTCTCGAATGTTTTCCAGCATTTCAGAGTTGGAGGATGAAGTTTTTTCTCTCCTGGTAATGGAAAAATAACATGTTCTGTTAAAAAAAAAAAAAAGGAAAGAAAAAACAAAAAAGAAAAAAGAAAAAAGAAAAGAAAACTATTAACAAAACTCCAACAAGAGCCTTAGCAAGACAAATCCAGCATCAAAGCTATAGACATGTTTGATGCTAGTGGCTTATCTTTCACACTAATTTATTAATTTTGAATGCTGTGTATGTTATACAATGATCTGTTCTGTAGGGAAGCTATCAAAGCTTAGACAAAGAGATCAAAGAAAGTCTTTACTGTAAATGAGCATGAGCATTTCTCTTGATTTTTATGTCTGGCTTCCCAGTTTACAATGACATTAATGTAAAGGACCCTTTAGGGGAATGAAAGATGTATTTTCTTTAGGTTGCCTCCTATGGCAAGTTCTTGCACCATTATTAAGAGCTCATCTTCAAAGGAAAAGAAAAGAGGTTATTTTTACAGGAAACTGACTTCATCCCTCTTTAAAGCTTAAGTATCTGAATAACGTGATGTATTTCCTCCAGTGTTGTATGTGTCAAACCGCCTCACTTTTTGACAAAAGTTTTAAGTAGACCCATTTTTGTCATTACTTAATAGATCTATTCTTGCAATCAGTGTATTCAACAGGAATTTTCTTCTGGCCTTACTAGGAAAGAAATGGAAATTACTGTAAAACCAGGGAATTTTATTCTGAGTTAAATCACTCTGCCACCACAGAAGGCTTACAGTAATTAATACATTTCTGTAAAAAGTTCTACTTTCAAAAAAAATGCTATAAAATAAGTAAGATGATGATTTAAAGGCATGGTTTGATACTGCAAGATGCTAAATATAAATTAAATCTTAGGGAGATTGTAGTTGTTATGACTACTGAGGACTGCAAAGGATCTAACTCAGTCTAACATGTTATTATCTGGCTTGGTTCTAGACTGCTAGATCTGCAAGAAGAAAAAACACAATTACTTTCAGTTCAAAAAGTGTCTTGCAAATCCACACTGGTGCTTTCTTTTCCCTCCTGGAGCTTCCTTTTGGCTCTAATGGTACAATTAAGCACCTAAATTAAGTAGTTGTAAGTTCTTTTCTGAAACAGCTTATGAAAAATAAATAAAAATCTAAGTTTTCCAACTGAATATTTTGGATCTTTTGCCTCTGTTAGAAACTCAGCTTGATATAGTTTTCTGATACGTGTAACAGCACGCAGCACTGCTGTGAGCTCTCTCCAGACCTGCACTGCAGTATGCTTATGTTGTGCGAGAGCTGAGAGGCATGCTGAACATGGGAGGACTCTGCCTATAAAAATCTTATGATGAAATGACTCATCATTTCCTTTGTGCTTCTCCTGTTATTTTTGACGAGGGTGAATGAACTAGTGTCTGTCAATAAGGAATCCAAAATCACTTCCCTATCTGTCTGTGCTTTTCCTGTTGATGTTTAACTTCTAGTCCTGCTTGCCAAGTTTAGTGTAAAGTGAATTTTTAGTCATGTTAATACCTTCCAGCATTACAGCATGTTAGACTGAGGATACCCTCTTTACAGTATCAATGAATAACCATTACTGTAACTTTTAATAGCATTAATGTTTTTCACTATGCATAAACATACTTGGAAAGAAGATAAAATCAAGGAAATAAGGACATTTGAGTCTCGCTCCTGGATCTGCTACTGCAGTGACCTTTCCATACTTTATCATCTCCTCACTTTTTTGCCTTACAAATAAGCACAGCAGTACAGACCTCCTGTGTAAAGACCCATGATAACTATACAGAATATTCATTATTTACATGCTAGAGATCACACCTGCATTCTGGACTTTTTGGCTAAAACTAAAAAATAAAATTAAACTAAAAAAACCTTCTCCCCACAACCCCTCCTTCCCAGGCTTAACTTCCCTACTAACTCTTCTACCAGTTTCCCTCTGAGCAGCTCAGGGGGTTGAGGAATGGGGGTTGTGGTCAGCCCATAACCCTTTGTGCCTGCTGCTCCTTCCTCCTCACACTCTTCCTGTGTTCCATCATTGGGTGCCTCCCACGAGGTACAGTCCTTTGCAAATTTCTCCAATGTGGGTGCTTCCCACGGGCTGCACTTCTTCACAAACTGCTCCAGCGTGGATCCTTTCCATGGGGTACAGTCCATCAGGAACAGACTGCTCCAGCAGTGGGCTTTCCAAAGGCTGCAGCTTCCTTCAAGGCATATTCACCTGCTCCCGTGGGGGGTCCTCCCTGGGCTGCAGTGTGTATACCTGCTCCAGTGTGGTCCTCCATGGGAGGATCCAGCTGGAACCGACTCCGTCTGACACAGAGGCCACTCCTGCAGCTCCTGCAGCCCCTGTACCCACTACCAGATCTTTGCCATGTAAACAGGTTTACTGGGAATAGGCAAATTCTGGAGCAGCAAGAAAGGAAACCCTCAGTCTCTAGACTGGTGCCTTAACACAAGCCTAGACTCTCTTATTGTGGGCTCTGAATGGCTTCTATGTGGATGGGACAAAAAGAGTCCAATTTATGCTGTACTTTAAATGGTATTCAGTTGTACCACACATTTACACTGCAGCTATATGTAGCTATACATATACACTATCATTAAATTATTTTGAGTTAGAAACTTGTTATAGTCATCAATAGACATTTCTTAGGGCATAACTATCTCATTAGAGATGCCTAAAATGCTTGTGCCTTGATAATCAAAAGAGAACAGATGACTTTTTCAGATATAGACATCTAGAGTTAGAAAGATTAATTATTGTGCTTGAATCAGGTTGACAGCCAGCAATATAGGTGATGATCATGAACTCATGGATATATGAAGGCCCAATGGGGACTAGGACTATCCATATAAATGGTTCTGAATTGTTCCTGGCCTCTATCAGCTGTTAGACATGTGTAAATTCCCTTTAAAATCATGACAGAAGGAATTTTCTTTGTTTAGGGTTTAATTGGGAGCTCTGTACAATCGGATCAAATTACCAGAAATGTTGCTTTCTGTAAGAAAATGCTGCTGATAATATTACAACACCAATCAGGTTTGAACTGTCAAAGCTAACATAGATGCTCTCTTCCAGAGTCAGCACTTTGGGGAAGTGACCTTCCTAGGTGTAAGTAAAACAGTCATCGCGTATGAGTAACAACCTCCCAACAAGCCATTTACACTTTTCTTTGGATCAACAGTATCCCGAAGTTTTATGATTATGGATGTTTCTCTTTAATCCTCAAGAATGCCAAGATCTGAAGCACTATTTCAATTTCTTTTCACACTGCCTGTTCCTCAGCAAGTGCAAGATTTGTGTGGAATCGATGTCCCTTGCTGTAAAATGGTTCAATTTCTCCCAGTGGAGCAGGAAGACATATGGGGGCTCGTTGAGCTTGGTTTTTTTTAGCAGACTTGCAAAAACATGAAAATTGTTTTCACTGATTGTTTTCAGTTTGTCTTTGCTGAATCTCTCAAACATATAAGAGCAAAGGTAATTATAGCTGTGAAGCTCTGGTGAGTTGTATCTGTCTTTTTTTTTAATCAAACAAGTGAATTTCTACAGTTCGCAGAGAACAATTATTGGAAAACAATCCCTCTGGCTAGTTCATTTCCTATCACACCTGCCAGCTCCTGACACTTCGCCCTGTCCAGATTGTTCAGTGGTTATTCAAAAAACGAGACTTAATTCACTTTCTCAGATATGATATGCCATTTCTGTGAAGGATCTTGTACCTCTGACATTTCAATTAGAGGGATGAAACATCAACATCAGACCTTTACTCTGCAAAGTTGGAAAACTCTCAGGCTCTCACTTTCTGCTTTTGCTTCTTACTCACCCTTTCCACATAAGAAAAACTTCTATCAAATTCAGAGACATTGCTAGAAGCAAGAATAACACCATAAGTGGGATTTTGCAGCCTAAGCATGGCAGTCCTTGTCTTTCAAGGTGACCTAGGCTACCTGAAACATTTTCATGGGGCTTGACACAAAACCGGCAGGAGACACCTGCCTTCTGAAGGTAGGGTGGGAGGCCAGGGACATATCCTAGAGCATCTCAGGTAATGATAAACTATGTTTTGGCACCTGAAACTCTCATTATTGATCAGCTACAGGCCTATGAAGTTTTTTGCTCTATATCAGATTTGGTTCACACCCTCCAACCATCATCACATTTAGGCTCCACTGGTCTGTTCCACATACACTGTCCTCACACAAGCAGAGTCCTTAACTGAATTACAGTAACGCCTAGAGGTGCTGCTCAGAATAAATAATATGCTGTGCTAATATCCACTGAAGATGGAGCAAGAACACAGAACTCCCCACTTGCTGCTCCGGGCTCCAGGAGGGCTTAATTTCCAAGGAGAGCAAGGGATGGGAACAGGTCCTCTGCCAGGACTACAGTAAGGGTGAGATGGGTCTTTGGATCCTGACCCCAGAATAGGAAGTCCTTTCCCCAGTCATGGTGTGCTTGCATCCACTAAGACCCAGGTGACCTCATAGAGTCTGTACGTCTGTCACCACAGCTTCTCACCTCACCGCTGGCACCTTCCAGTGTTAGCACCTGAGGGAAATTCCTGGGTTGAATATGGCCCATTGCAATGAGCAATGGACACTTTTGGAAACAACTATAAGAGACATAACATTCATTCACAATTAGATATTGGTTTGTTGCTGTAACTTTAACAGCATTACTTGTCACTGGTAAGTTTGCTGTAATGTTACAAAAAAACTCTACTACTGAATACTAGCTGCATTCTGAGGGTACACGTAAAATTTCTATCTATGTGAATGAAATAGAAATTTTGCCTTCTCTATAAAATGAGATATCGTCATTTCAGAAAATTTTGGAGCATAAGGTTGATTTTTTAACTAAATAATAGCTCACAGAGATGAAAGTCCAGATAATTCCAGTGAAATATCCCAAACATTTTTTTCTGTCTAATCTGTGCAATAAGAAAGAAACATCCGTTCTTAGATTTTTTTTAAAATATTTTCTTTAAGTCTTTTCCTTGTTGTCATTTGGACATAATATGCTTTTCAGTTTGAGCAACAATATATTTTTCCTTCAAGCATCAGCATCTCTCATAATTACTTTCCTCATTTGATTTACTTCAATTATTATGCCATACATCTAGTGGGTTTCCTTGGATGATATTCTCTGAATATTTGCACACAGCAGTCCTAAATAGATGGAGATCTATAGTGGCCTGTATGTAGAACACAGAGAAAGTAGCAGGCAGGGATCATTTATGAAATCTAATTTAACAGTACACTGGTTAATGTTTGGATGCTGCCTGTTTCTATGCTGCTCATTGCAGTCTAGTTTTTTTCATGAAGTAGTTGCTTAGGATCTGCAATGCAGTAAGAGTCATTTTCACTTGACTGCAATTTTCTTGACATTTGTTTTAAATCCCAACACAATTCTTTTCATATATATATGGAAAATGTTTCTAATATTCTTTTTAGAGTACAATTTCGAGGTGTTAATTGTTAATGAATAACATAGCTGGAGACATTACAGAAATGAATACACTAAATGGACCAGATAAACATTTTTGGCAGAAAGAATCCACTGAAGACACAGAGCAGTTTTGAGATTCATATTATTCATATCATGCCCTCAAATGAACCATTGCAATGAGTTTTCTGATGGCACAGCATGCAAAATAGTTCTTGCCCCCAAATGATTCTAAGCTGTTATTTCACAGCGTGGAAACCCCACCAGTCTGTTGTACTGTCTAAATGTAAATGATTTACAAACATAAATAATGAATGACTCTCTGTTTTGTCAGCTTATGGAATATACTGACTCTGATTACAATAACACTATGGTAAAAGATGATAGATTGTTTCTGTACTGAGAATGTAATCACTTCCATTGCTTTACAAAAGAAAAACACAACCCCATGCATTAGTTCCAACTAGCTTGTACTCTAAAAGCTAAATATTAAAAACAAGTTACCAGAATGAAGTAATCCAATGAAGCAATTATTTCTGTTTACATACATCAAGTGAAGCCTCTAGGGTGCTTTAAGCTTGCAATCCAGTTGAGGATTCAACGACATTCAGCAGAGGAATGTGGTAGAGTAGAAGATACAATGTTGTGCAAAGGGAAGGAATTAGAAGAGTGGTTAATTTGGGATACCTCTCAACAAGAGTATTTTCAACTTTTCACAGATGCTCAACTGCTCACTAAATAGTGAGATTCTTTTGGCTACAGGACACTTCAACAAAATTAGTGTCATATTCTAGCACTATGAAGTGAGTGCAGCAAGGATGGAGACTATGGGGGAGAGTCAGACCACCCACGTTCTTCAGTTGACCAACTTGGGTGACACAGTGAACCGAAAATAGGTATCTGGAGCTGGTAGGGTAATTCAAAGTGACCACTTAAGTTAAATGACCACTTAAGTTTCCCACGCACTCACTGGAGAGACTTTGGTTTCAGACTGATGATCTTGAACTTTAAGAACAGTGCTTAAGCCTGGCCAATGAGATACACAGGAATGTGTCGGACCACTTGCTCCCTTTAGAGGGAGCAAACCATGGTCACATAACAGTTTGCCTCCTTCCACTGAGGATTCAGTGTCAGGTCCTCTTCAAAAAGCACGTGCATACACAGACAGGGAACAGCAGAACAGCTTGTGATCGCACTCAAGGCCAGGAGCACTCACCCGCTATGGATCAAATATATCTGCAGTCAAAAGAAATTCAAATCCCTGTCCAGCCAAAATTCAAAGCTTATTATATAAAGGTAGAAGGGCCAGGAAAGTTATTCTTCACTCTTCTCCCTGAGCCTGGGGGACTCTGCAACCAGGAATGCAAGAGTCACAGCACAGAAGGAAAGCAAATAAAAAACTGTGGACACAGCCTAGTAGGTAGGGCAAGGAGCCAGAAGGGAGAGGATATGAACAATTTAAAGATAGAAGGCTTTTATTAACTTTGTTTTGCCCATGCACTCCCCCAAAGAAGTTACTGCAACAAAATTCCTTCATTTATTCCCACAAAGCCTGATAATGCTTCTAAATAGGACACCATACACTTCAGTAGGGATTTGTCTGTGTAACTTCTATTATACATTTCACACTGAAGGATTACACTTGTTTCCTGCAAATGTGACTGCTATTAGTGTGCAAAGGGGTGAACGAACAGATGGGAGAACAATACATGGAGAAGTAGAAAGGATTCCTTTAGAAACCCAGAGATCCTGAGGGATTATTTGTGGAGTTAATTTATTTTCCACAATAAAGGATGATGATTAAGCAGAATTGACAGATAATGAGAGTTAGAGAGAGAGAATTAGAGATTTAGTTCACTTGAATTCAAGTGGAAATTAAACATGAAACTGAATTTAAAATGACATTATGAGGTGAAAATTGGAAGCATATTTGGTACAGTATCACCCAACTCCTATTGTTCTATCCATGCTAATCTCTACTTTTAGTTTGAGAAATAACATTTACAAGCTACTGTATTATGGATTAAGCAGGTGACAGGGACTGGATCCAACATAACTACAAATACTTACGTGAATGTGACCCTAATTATTTCTAAAATTTATTCATTAAATATGTGACTATAACAAACTCAGGCAAACATATAAGAAGTGTCTTGCACTGTTTAAAGCAGCACAAAATGTGTTGCTTGTTCTATATAAGAAACAATTTATCTCTTGAATGTTCTTCTAAAATATCGGTAGGAGAAAGTTCTAATGTGGGATATTTGGATATACACATGGTCCTGAATTTAGAGGAAGACAAGGTACAAAAAAAAAAATCTAGATAAAGTGTTTCTAACTCACCATAAAGTCAGAAACATGTAGGAAAGACTACAATTGGCCCAAAGTACTATTAGGCCAATAACAGAAGCAATTGAATAGCAAACTGTATACAAAACTGTTAAAACGTGGACAAAGATAACGTTGTAGCAGACAAAATATTAAATGAAATATGGTGAAGGCATGAAATATGAAACATTTTTTCCCTTTCTCTAGTGGCTTCAACATTTCCAACATGATGTGATAGTCCAATTTTAATAATAACAAAAAAAAAATAAATACATTAGTCAACTTTCTGAAGTCCAATAAATTCACTAGTGTACAGAATCCTGCACAAGTATTGCATGTGGAGAATTTCAGAAAGTCAAACTTCATTCCACAGTTAATCACTAACTTTGTCTTGAACAGTAAACTTGCAACAGTCTTATCCTCCTAGCTCAGTATTCTGTAAGACGTACATAAAACTGGATGTGAGACAGCAAGGAGAGATATAAAATGGGAAGAGAATGGATTTTTCAACTGAAAAAACTTTTTTTTGAACTCTTGGAAGTTATATTTAATGTAACTCTATGAAAACTTGCAAGACTCACAATACACTCTGGCTGATGGTGGTAGGGAAATGAGTGTGCAGTAAAGAATATAGGAGTAGCCAAAATAATAGGATCAACAGATCATCTAGAAAAGTATCTTGTCCCTGGCACCAGACAAGTAGCAGATGCTGAGAAGGATTAAAACCAAGAAAGCACAACATGAGACTTCCTAGTACATTCTCTCATCATGCAGCAGACTGTGCCTCAAGAGCTGCCTAATCCACACCTATTGTCTTTTCATTTAATGCCCTCTGATGTCTTTCCCCCCCATGATTTCAAAAACCATGTTTTGAACTTATATTAAGCTTTCAATCTCTGCACATCCAAGGGAAGTTTTGTAATGTAACTACGCCTGTGAGAAGAAGTGTTTCCTGTTTGTTTTGAGTCTGTGTGCTGATAGTTTTGTTTGGTTTATTCTACTTCTTGTGGAAAGGATAATGAACCATCAATCCTTATTCACCTCTCTTCTTTCAGATGACTTCTTAGTTATCTCCTCCTAGCTGAAGTGTACCAGTCCGTTTAGTGGCTACTCAAAGACCCATCCACACTTTTGATCCTCCATATCATTTTTCCACTTGGAATGTGTTTCTTCTGAGAAGCAGGGAACATACCTGCCTTCAAATGCAGGTGCACCGTGGAGTTATACACCACCACCAGGACACTTTCTGACATGCTGTCTAATCCTTTCCTATTAATTCATGGTTTCACTTGTTTTTTGACTGTTCCTGAGTATTGAGATGACTTTTCCTATGCAATGATGACTTGTGACTCAAAGACCTTATCTCTGGGTGGCTATAGTTAACTCAGAACTTATCCCTGTAAATAAATATATTAAAAAAAATACTTTTTCCTGTGTGACATATTACATTTGAGTTTTGTCAGCAATCTGTTACCTAGTGATACAATATTGCAGTTCTCCACCATTACCCATCTTTTTTATTATCCCAATTAATCAAGTCTCATAAGCAAATTTTTTCACTGCAATATTAATATTGATATGTATTTTGAACAGCACAGGTCACAAGTCAGATCTCCTTGGAGTCTGTGAGCTACTTCGCTGCACAGGGAACACTTTGAAAGTCTGTTAAAACTACAGATTTTTCAGATTATCACAATTTTTTGAACACACTGGTAAGAGATAACCTGAAGTTAACCATCTAGTCTCAGAATCGTTATTAAGGGAACAATTTAGCTCATTCAAATAGGAGTACCTAAATTGGCTCTAGCCATCTCTACATATCCAAAGGAGGTTTCTGTTCCTCTTCACTGACTTCAGAGAATCTGCATGACCAGCCTGGATCAGAACTTAATCTTTCAGGTGAGTAAAATAAGGAGAGATGAATCCTATCTTTCTGATGAATACTTTCCTCCATTACCTAAACTCCATCAAAAAAATCTGGCCAAAGCAAGGGGCTGAAAAAAGCTTCCTTACAATGCCATTTGTTTTTTGATTCTCTTCATAATCAATAACTTCCAATTCTGTGGGTTTTCTTTTTCCTAATTAGTGATAGCCATTAAAACCACATTACTTCTTTGAAGTGAATTTTTTTTCTTATTCCTAATCATTACTACTGAAGTAGCTAGGTTTATTTGTATTTAAATTAGACTTAATTTGATGTATTCTAGAAACTAGAATATATTTGGTATTTACGAGACATCAGCTGGATTTGGATGAGAAAGGCTGAATCTGTATAACCAAGTAAACCTCAACAAACACACAAAAGTCTCAGATATTAAGTTTCAGACCATGCTGACCCATGCCATTACTAAAACTAATGCTTCACCTTTTCATTTGTAAGCAAATGTTTTGTACTATAAACAGTACTATAGCTAGTTGCAGACAAGAATAATATCATAAGCCACATAATAATAGGAATCTTTGAACTCACTTAGACTGAATTTCAGTGTGATTTCTAGAATTCTTTCCGTTAGTTTATGCATCAGGCAAAAGGCTATAAAGAGTTACAAATTCTGTGTGAAGAATGTGTGAGATCCCAATGGGAACTGGGATATCAGCATTACAATGCAGTACACTGCTTCTATCAGTCACGTGCAGACAGTGATCTTTAGCTTCAGTAAACTCATATAATCTGGAAGACAAGTGAGAAAAGAACTCTCTCTTACTCCCAGGTGTAGAGAACTGAGAAATATCTGCATTTTACTTATTACTCATAAAAATGCAGATATGCATAAAGCAGTATAGATATCCAATGGTTTCCTTGCTAAAAAAATATATTATTATAGGGGTGTTAAGGAATCAAGAGAGGAAACAAAACAGCCAAGGCGTGCACTATCCCAAGGCAAACTAGAAAGTCTAATAGCTATTATGTAATGATCCTATTCCTCAATATATTAGCCTATACCTGCATTGTTTGCCCCAAGGCTAGAAGAATGGACCTAGATTCAGTTTATAGTAGATGCAGGTATACCTACATTTCAGATCTCTGTCCCTGGTTATTTAGATAATGTCTATATGGGTGAGGCAGAACCTTGCTTTCACACCTCTTTCCTGAAGCTGCATATGCATTTTATCAGATCACCAGAGCAAAATACAAAAAAAAGTCCAGGGAACAGGAACTTTTTCTTCTCTTCCCAAGTAAGTATCCAAATCCCTTGTCTGCTTCCTGCTTTCTTTCTGGTCCTGCTGCTCATTCACCAGGGAGCAGTTTTGAACACTTCAGTCCCACTGCGATTTTGTTTCTCTTATCCTTCCCTGAATATAAGTTCTTGGTAACTCTATCTCACATAACCCTCATTACACTGAAAGATTTTTGTAAAGTATTAATGTTTGCAGACAAGAGAATGAATGGTAACTTTCTAAAAACATCTCACTGTACTCCCAAAAATAGGGGGAAAATGCCAAAATGTTTGTAAGCAGAAAGCACAAACTCCACAAAATATAAAAGACTTTCTGCAGGAGTGAATCCTGGAAATCAGTCTGGCTGTCCTTCCACCTGCCTACTTTTTGTTCTACTTTCCATCACTTGCAGCATCAAACTGAGTATAATATCAATTTTTCCAGATGTCAACCTTCTTCAGAGCAGCACTAGAACAGAACATCACTCCAAAAAGGTGTGGAGCCATGGCCTTATCTTTTGGAAAGAGTAAGCCTCAGGGACTGGAAAAGATCTTTGGAAGAGACATCTTACCTTCAAGCCATAACATCGAGTTCTCAAAGGCAAAGGAATTTTGTATTTTAGAAAAATCTTCACAGGGTTACATCAAAAAATTAAATGAGCAAGTTAATCTAGAGGACATAGGGAAGGTGGGAACTTTAGGCCAAGGAGCAATTAAAATGGCTGCAGTGATGTTTCAAATGGTGTTAGAGAAAGGAATCAACATGGGGTGGGATGAGTTTTCACTTCAGTCTAACCTCCTAGTGGGATAACCATTTTTAAAGGTACAGGAACCAAGTATGAATATTCTAGACGCTGTCCTCCATTCAGAGCCAAGATTCAAACAAGCAATATAAGGGGCAAATTAATTATGGGAAATCAGGTCTCAAGAGGCTCACTTCAACCAGAAAACAAAACAAAGCAAATCTCATGTCAATATGCACACAATGCTCTAGTCAAGTAATGGACAGTGTATGTGTCAAAGGTGATGTTTATTGAAGTCCTGAGTTTTGGTGAAAGTTTTCTTAGATAAAGAAGATGTATGCAGCATCATTAGTTCAACTGATTTCTACAGTGATTGTTTAGAATTGTAATTAAACTGCCAGAGCTGTAGATTTAAGATGAAGATAAAACACTAAACTGAGAAAAATATGGAAAAAGCAACATGACAGGAAGAGATTACTGTTAGAACAGGGGAGAAGGGCAAAAGAGAAAAAGAATATTATAATGCTTTTTAAAAATGTTGCTGCACATAAGTAACAGCAAGCTTTTCTACAGTAGCTTTTATGAGGTAATCTGAGTGCCAATTTCTGAAATCCTAAATATTGACTGCCCTTGCCTGTATAAATTTGCAATCTGTCCTATGAGCATAGGAAAGCTATAATAAAGAACAGTCAACTTTTATGTCTATTATTGAAATTTTCTTCTGTTAATTTATCTTCTTTTTAAAAATCTGTAACTAAGAAGAGTAGGGGGAAATGGGAAAATTAGAAGAAGTTGGAACAGTTTGGATATACCTTATATTTCTATGTAAGCATGTGGAAAGTATTCTTATGATTTTTTTTTGTTTATTGTGGCACATAGGAGTCCAGTCCTAGGTTTAGATCAACCTCCTTCATACAGTAATTACTGTATGAAGGTGGTCCTCTGGAAAGCATTCCCCTGAAGAGTTTAAAACAAACTTCTGTATTATTAAGTGTAAGGTATAATCATGCTTTGTCTTTGTTAGGAAATGGAAAGTTTCAGTCCTTGATTTTGGGCTCCTCTGCTTTTGCAAGCTAAACACAAGATTTTCAGAAGCAATTTGTGACCTTCAAAGTCCAAGTCAGATTCAGCAAAACTGGTTGTGTGAAATTTTCTTTTCCTGAAAATTTATTTTTATGATTTGAATGTCGGAAAATGAAGGAAGCCAAAATCATTTATTGACTGAGTGTCAGGTTGCTCGAGGTTTTTTTTAGGTGTCAATCCAAATTCAAAACACCTTTGAGCTGTTATGGGGTTTTTAAGACCTGAGTCCATAGCAATTTTAAAACAAGCTAATGGAACTTGTGAGCAGTCAGCACCTATGAAAGTCAAAATTGATCTCTTGGTAAAGCATGAAGAGAAAATTAAACTGAAGAAACTATTGCAGACATCATTTGGAACTGTTGACCTTAGCTTGGCATTCAATTTGTGCTTTACATGCATGTTAAACATAAAAAAACCAAAGACCCAAAGAGAAGAATAATAGAAAAGTAGGACAGAAATGAGAATAAAGAGAAAAACAAAAGAGGAATAAGGCATTTGTTAAGAGAGAAATCTCATTAACAATGAGCTACTCCAAATGTTTCTGTCTCTCTCCGTCTGAGAGCTGTCATCTCAGGAAAGATTATATACATGAAAAAGAAATTGCAATGCCAACCTCTCCATTTTCTTTCCCCTAACCTCACACAGAATAAAGGGTTTCCAACAGGTTTCTTCAAACCTCCCTGAAGTTTCTTCAAACTGAGGAAAAATTCCTTGTTTGAACATGCCAATTTATTTTCCATCTGAGGTATAGGACAGTCAATGTGAAGTGGTGGCCCTCAAACTGATTAAGGAAAGCAGAACTGCAACTCCAAACCGATATGTTGGCTTAAGGTACAGTCATCTGAACCCAAGGTGTACCTTTATTCTAATACATCATGAGAAAAAAAATAATGTTCATATTTTGCAGTTTGTTTATTTGGATAGAAACATTGCTGAAGAACTGTATGCTCTCAAAACATGGTTTATGATATGCAGCAAACTCTAATTGTTGCATGTTTTCCTGCATTTCCCCTTAAAAATTTAATACAGGCAATTCCCTACAGTGTTCAATTAAATTCTTCTTCATCTCAGAATCTGCTTGTTTGTGGTTTACTACAAATAATTCTCACCATTTTTTTTAAAAGTAATTCACATGATTTACTCTCTGTTCTACTACTGCTGCATAAGAAAGAAAAATGAGGATGGTATTTTCAAACATGGAGATTTTGAACTTTGATGACTAAGTGACTGACTGTCCTAACTCTTCTTGAAGGTATTTGGACATTAGCAACTGATATAAAGCTGGCCTCTTTAACCTATTCTGGAAGTTGTAAGTGTTTGGATTCCAACCTTGGCTGTAATAGCTTTATTTTGTGCACCTATCTTCCAAACACATTTTAGAGTCCTTTTGAATCTAACGCTCATAAAGAAAGTTCCTATGTTTGTTTGTAATTACTGGTGATATGTCAGAATTTATTCCTAAAGCTGATTTTGTTTAACTAAATTTAGGGACTTATTTTGGGTGGGAAGATCACATCCAAGGAGTACTTTTACCTTTTCTTCACTGCCTATACTGGTCTTTACTGCTGTGGCTCACCTAAACTTGGAGGCTTGTTGGAGTCTTTATAAAACGTGTTGATTCCTAACCCTGTATTTTTGCTAAGACCAGTCTCTTGCTGTTGAATTGTGGTGAAAATTAAAATAAAAAAGATGACAACAAACTGATTAAGCTGAGAGCACTTTAGCGCATTCTACATAATTGCTAAACAGTTGTAGAGTTAAGTCTTCCTATTAGGAATGCATTAGCATTCAATAAATAAAGATGCAGCACTTTGTTTTTCATTTTGAAGAACCTTGAGCCATAAAAGTACATCGTGAAGCAGAGATGTAATTACAGTACATCCAGCAGCAAAGTCACTATACATTCAATTTCTTGTTCATAATTGTCTATCTGAAATACAGTGAAGTTCTGACATACAAAGTGCTTTCCATTTCAAGTGTTTGACTTTTTAGTGAGATAATATTTAAGACAGAGTGTGCACATCTTCTTGTTGCCATGGATACAAGAATATTGAATATATGAGCAAAACAACAGAGTTGGAAAACCTGAAATCAAAATGAAGTTAGAAATTATTTCAGTTAGACAATGTAACTTGAGCTTAGAATATACAGCAATGGACAATGTATAATAACAAAACATACAGCAAGATAAATGTTGCTATGGGTGACTTATTTTCTTATATTGTCTTCTGGTAAGAAAATGACAGGATCACCAAATTAAGAAAAGCCTGCATTCAAGTAAAATGCAAAGAATGGTAAAGATCATTCACCTGATTTGTGTTTTGTAAACAGGATTAATATTATACCAATATAGGCTTTTCCCTTGTTTGCAATAGTGTAAAAGAAGCCTAGTTTTAACTTAAATACTTAGTATATATATTCCCTAAATTACTGCTTGAAAACAAACATTTTCCCTTCTTTTTCATAGTAGATATTGCTAGAATTCATATCAAATTATCTAAATATATTGTTTTCCTTGAAGAGGGGATGCATGAACGTTCCTGTGATATTCCATATCTACAGCCACACCAGAAACACCTATCTGTGGAACAAAGAAATGTCTTTTCTGAGTTGCTGCCATTTTCTCAGTTTTCAGGGACTGACTTTGCGTGCTCAGCTTGCCAGATGGAGAAGAATATGCCTGCGTGATATCAACTGCCAGGAAGACATCCTCCAGCCCCTTCCCACTGCTATTTGAGAATAGATGGGTAACAACTTTCCATATCTTTCAACACAACCAATTTTTCCTTTGCTAATTATGCTTCTGACCTGTGTTTTCATTTGAGAGGACAGATGTCTTTGTGGCGAATGCTCCATGTTGAGACCACAAGGACGTCATGCCATCTCAGGTTGCCTATGACAATGACAAACTGCTTGGCCTCACTTTATTGCAGTTTTTCTGACAGACCTTTATTGCCCACACTACCTCCAACAGTCACCTCACAGTCATCTCACCTAGTTGTGTGTGAAGTGTAACCTCTTACAACCACATTTCTCTAGTCTTTTTATATCCTAAACAGTGAGCGTGAAGCAAGTGAGGTAGACCTTGAGAAAAAGTCATCTAGAGGTCTCTGTTTTTAAATCTCCAGTGCAGTCAACTGACATTGAATGCACTTAGTCAGAGGTGTCCAGAGAGGGATTAAACCCACTAGACATGAGAGCAGGACTCAGGTGTCCAACAAAGGAGACTGTTGCCATTTGAGACATCCTAGAGAATCCAAGCCATCTCCAGGGAGCTTAGCAAATCTGGCAAAGTGGAGGCCCAGCCTCAGCTGAGGTGCCAGGCACTCCCACTTTTTTGTTATTAGTAATTCTCATAGGTTTGATTCAGAACCGGTTTTACATTTCAAATGAGTCTACAGTTACCTATCACTTAAACCCCAGCCTGTAGTTACCTTGACGGGGGAAGGGTAGCACTCATAAGCTGTGCAACGTTCCCCGTTACAAAACTTGATGAATCTTATTTAATATTTAGTAACTCAAAGTATATCTATTTTTCCTTTGAGCAGACTGGAGTGGTTCACCAGACAGGAAGGAGAATGCAAATTATAACACACGAGTAGGAGTCAAGAGCTGCAGTGGCATGCTGAAAACTGTTAATTTATCAAATATATCTCTTTGGTTTTAAGAAAACTGTTTGAACACTGTATGTGTGTGACTGGTAAGCTGATCAGTTCTGCCTCTGTGAACAGTAGAGGTTTATGTGTTTGGCGCAGAACAGAGCACCGAAGACATTTGTGTCACCCTAACGATTTTGGTTACATCAGTCACCTCAAAGATAGACGCTCCCTGTATTACCTCAGTCTTTCATTCTCCATTAACATAAAAGAAGGAAAAATTCCATGGACAGATGGAATTTAGAAAAAAAAATCACGGAAAAACAAAGTAAATGTGTAGGTGCCCTGAGTATTTTGGATACTTGTAAAAATAAAGTTAAAATTTAGTACTTTAGAAAAGTTTTTTAAAATATTTTTTGACCAAAACTAAAGTGTATTAGGAGTACATACCCACTGGTAAACATATTACAGTTGCTCGGCTTCCACATTCATATAATTATTTATTCAGCTCTTCAAGAACTCCTGTTTTTAAAGTAACTCCATTTGTAACTGTGGTAAATTATATAATTTCTTCCTCAATTTCATTAACTGAATAATGGTGGTGTTAGAATTCCATACACTAGATAGCAAGGCTTACTTAAAACAACTGATGGGAAGCAGTGAATGAATGTAAGAATTAGTTATCTGAAATTTCACATTGCTTGAATAGATGGAAAAATTTTGCTTGATTATGATTTTACATAAGGAAAGTCATTGTAATGCCTGTGATTTTCATATTCAAATAGATATATTGTCTTCTTTTGATTGTGAATTCAGTAAGCATTCATTTCAGGTCTGTCAATAAAGAATTGCTGAAGCAAAACATATTTGACAAAGAACTGTAATTTGGTTTGCTGTGCACTGTTCAGAATAGATCCAATAATTTTCATAATGCAATCCCTGTGTAATGGAAATATCTGAATGTGCCTTTGGTGATAATATTGATATACACTATATAGTAATTAACAGCCTTAACAATGGGTCAAGGTTCACAGTGCTTGAAAGCTATCAGTACAAAATGAAATGCTGAGCCCTGCTTTTATCCATTCATGCATGCTCAGCAAAGAAAGATTTACAAGGGTTGAGGAGAAGGCTGTAGGTATCTCATTAGTGCTGGTTCTTGCAGGGTGCTTTCTGCCACATGACAAAGAAAAGCTGGATCATTGCAGGTGCCTGCTTTGTCCTATAGAAATGAAAACTGGGGAAGAAAGAAATTAAATAAGTCATCAATGAAACCATATTCTGGGAACTATTCACCCTATGCAAGTTTAGGCAGGAAAATTAGCCATCACCTCTCCTTAACCTCATCATACTCACAGGACACCCACATGGAGCAGTCCCAGCTTCCAGCTGCCATTGTGGACGGACACAGGGCTGGTATTTGCTGTGCCATAACAGCCAGCCTTTTGCACTTGGTACCTCTGGTTAGGCAGCCCCAAGCAGGTTAGGTACCTGCCTAGCCTAAGGCAACAGAATCACATATTAGGCTCCTGGTCAGCTGAATCAGGTCCTAAAATCCAGCGATGGTATGGCTATGATTTCCTTTGGCAAAGAGTTTAGACACCTATAATCCCATAAAGACAACTACATACAGGTATCAAAATGCAGGTGTCTTAACCTTCAACTGAGTCCTACCTCTAAATTCAGGTGTGATAATCCCCCTTCATTATAAAGGTTGAACTCAGCCTTTCTGATGCCTTCTAAGCCCTATGGTGGGGCTGTACTCGGAAGATTAGGGGCAGAGCAGTCTGTTTATAAAAAGAGGATTGATCGTGAACATCATTTTTAGATTACTTAGCAGTCATGCCCTTTGTGACAGATTTGGGTATGACCCAGTTAGACAGTGAAAATACATGTTTCTCAGCAGGTATCTACTTGACTTATTTTAAATATACATTTAACAAGGTACAGCAAGCAAAGCATTCACAAGCCCAGTGGGAAGCACACACTTGTTAGCTTGGCTTTTAAAGACAGTTTTCTCTTTCTTTCTTTTCTTTTTGTACTGAAGGAGCATTGACCTCTGGGAGAGTCTCATGAATTCCCAAGAAATATTCCACAGCTAGTGTCAACTGCCAGTTACAAGAATAAACCCCCCTCATCTTTATACCTTTTTTTACTGTGAAGTCTCTTCTTGGAAAGGAAGCTAATGCTCATATTAACAAGACACTGTGTAGGATAGATGAAACATCTATAAATTAGTTGAAACTGAGATTAGTATTAATTGGAGCTGTTTGCACAACTAGTGTTGACAATAGGAATTCAGGTTTTACAACCATGAGATCCTCTTTGAGGATCAAGGACTGCTAGGAAGAAATGGGAACCATCTGACCACACAGGGCAAAAGCATCTTTACTCAAGGAGTGGCCAACCTGGTAAAGACAGCTTTAAACTAGGAACAACAGAGGAGAGACATGATGACCCCAAGTCAAGTGAGGTAGTGGACCATGCTGGCAAGCAAAGGACATAGGCTGATGGGTGATGCAGACAAGAGAGACCTTAAAAACCATAAAGCAGGGCTGAAGGGAGCCAGCCCTGGGAAGCTGATGCAGTAAATCATCCTGAAAACATTTTCAAAACATATGAAGGATAGACAAGAAGGTGACTGGGAGTAGTCAGCATGAATTTACAAAGGGGAAATCATGCTTGACCAACCTGATAACCTTCTACAATGAGATGACTGACTTAGTGGGTTAGGGGAGAGCAGTAGATATTGTTTATCTCAACTTTAGTAAGGCTTTCAAGACTGTCTCCCACAGACAAACTGAGGAAGTACAGATTAGATAAGTAGACATCTGGAACAAAGTGCACCCGTAGCAATTTTGCAGATGATATAAAACGGGGAGGTGTGGTTGATACACCAGATGATTACACTGCCATGTGGAGGTGCCTCAACAGATTGGAGAAACGAGCTGACAGGAACCTCATGAAATTCAATAAATGGCAATGCAAAGTCCTGCACCTGGGCAGTAATAACCCCATGCATGTGTACAAGCTGGTGATCAACCATGTTGAAAGCAGTTCCACAGAGCAAGACCTGGCGGTCCTGGTGGAAAAGGTGAACATGAGCCAGCAGTGCACCCCTGTGGCAAAAAAACAAAAAACAAACAAAAAAAAGGAGCCAACAGCATCCAGGGCTTCATTAGGTAGAGTGTCATCAGCAGTTTAGGAGAGGTGATCCTTCCCCTCTGCTCATCATTGATGAGACACATCTGGAGAGCTGGGTCCAGTTCTGGCCTCCCCAGTACAAGAGACACATGGATGTACTGAATTGAGTTCAGCTGAGAGCCATGAAAATGATCAACAAATTGAAGCATCTCACACAGGGACAGGCTGAAGAGTCACAGCTCCCAGCTGTAGAAGAGAAGGCTCAGAGAGAATCTTATCAGTGTATATACATACTTGATGGGAGGGAATAAAGAAGATGGAGCCTAGACTCTTCTCAGTGGTGCCCAGTGACAGGACAAGAGGCAACAGGCACAAACTGAAACAGAAAATGCCATTTACATATAAAATCTTACTGTGAGGGTGGTCAGACACTGGAAAAGGTTCTCTGAGAGGTTGTGGAGCCTCCATCCTTGGAGATACTCAAAACCCAACTGGATGCAGTCCTGAGCAGAAATGAAGACTCTTATGAGGACTTTCCTTAAAGAAACATTTCTAAAGGTACAGCTAAAGATTTTTAAGCAAAACAATAGTCCTAGGGAGACCACAAAGGAGTAAAGCTAAATTCCTGATGTTGATCACAAGTGGGACAGAACTGGGGGGCATAAGTCCATGGCCTACATGGTCAGGTATCACTGAAGGTTTCTCTAAGGTGATGCTAGCTTACATGAGAAGCCTTACGACTAGATCACAAATGTGATCATGTTTGAAAGTATACAAGGTTAAAACTTTAAAAGCAGAGGGATTCCATTGTAGGATGGTTGTGTTGGGGGAGGAAAATGCCATGGTACCCAAACTTAAAAAGAGGTGATAAAAAAGGTATGAATTCAGGTCATTTGTTTATTTATTTCCAGTTAATCTAAACATTTCCATAGCTTCTCCAAACTTTGAACTAACCTTGAACAAGGATAGCGCCTGAAATCTGAGTTCAAAATGGCAGTTGTAAAGTCAAGTTTAATTCAAATTTAATTCAATTACATTTTGGGTTTATTTTGGCACTGATCCTAAAGTTGGCAAAATGCCTAAATAGGGGATTTATGCTAGTCTAAATACATGAAAGGTCTGTGTTAAGACAGTTTTGTTTTCACTGAACTGATATTCTAAAGCAATAAAAGATGATTATAAATCTCTGATGATGACTAATTATAGTCTAGGCCCTCTGGGCTTCCACCTCCTGATCGTAGATAGCCAGTATTGTGGGTATTATACTCCTGCATGCAATGTGTTGTGTCCTTTGTCATGGTTTAACCCCAGCCAGCAACTAAGCACCACGCAGCCGCTCACTCACTGCCCCCCCCCCCCCCCCCCAGTGGGATGGGGGAGAAAATAGGGAAAAGAAGTAAAACTCGTGGGTTGAGATAAGAATGGTTTAATAGAACAGAAAAGAGAAACTAATAACGATAATGATAACACTAATAAAATGACAACTGTAGCAATAAAAGGATTGGAATGTACAAATGATGTGCAGTGCAATTGCTACTAGTGCCAGCTACTAGGAAGACAATTAACTCTATCCCAGCTGAAACCAGGACAACCCCCCAGCCCACTCCCCATTTATATACTGAGCTTGATGTCACATGGTATGGAATATCCCCTTGGCTAGTTCGGGTCAGCTGTCCTGGCTGTGCCCCCTCCCAGGTTCCTGTGAAAATTAACTCTATCCCAGCTGAACCCAAGACAGGTAAATCAGCTTAAGAATACATTTTTAAATTTATATACCTACCTGTGTAATAGATGTTTGTGGTCAACGGTGATCTAATTAGCACAATGGAGCCTACTGGGCTATGTCTTGAGGTTGAAGTCTAAAGTCTGGGGGCCCACTCTAATAATTGTTTGTAAGGTGTCCTAGTTTCAGCTGGGATAGAGTCTTCCTAGTAGCTGGTACAGTGCTATGTTTTGAGTTGAGTATGAGAAGAATGTTGATAACACTGATGTTTTCAGTTGTTGCTCAGTAGTGTTTAGTCTAAAGTCAAGGATTTTTCAGCTTCTGATGCTCAGCCAGCGAGAAGGCTGGAGGGGCACAAGAAGTTGGGAGGGGACACAGCCAGGACAGCTGACCCAAACTGGCCAACGGGGTATTCCATACCGTGTGATGTCATGTCCAGTATATGAACTGGGGGAGGACTGGGGGCAGGGAATTGCCGCTCGGGGACTGACTGGGCTTCGATTGGCAGGTGGTGAGCAATTGCACTGCGCATCATTTGTACATTCCAATCCTTTTATTGCTACAGTTGTCATTTTATTAGTGTTATCATTATCATTATTAGTTTCTTCTTTTCTGTTCTATTAAACTGCTCTTATCTCAACCCACGAGTTTTACTTCTTTTCCCTATTTTCTCCCCCATCCCACTGGGTGGGGGGGGCAGTGAGTGAGCGGCTGCATGGTGCTTAGTTGCTGGCTGGGGTTAAACCATGACAGGGGTGTTCTTTTGGCTTTCAGTGGGGGAAGTGGCAGAGCGTCGGGTTCCGGGTGGTGAGCAGTTGCACTGTGCATCACTCATTTTGTATATTCTTTTATTAGTACCGTTGTTGTTGTTGTAACTTCTCTTTTTGTGTTGTCCCAGTAAATTGTCCTTATCTCAACCCTTGAGGTTCCATTTGTTTTTTGGTTTTTTTTCTCCTTTCTGATTCTCCTCCACATGCCACTGGAAGGGGGCAGGAGGAGTGAGCGAGCGGCTGCGTGGTCCTTTGTTACCAGCTGGGCTGAATACACAACACTACCTAAGACTGGAATTCATTTCACCTGAATTTAAACACCTAGAAATTGGACAGAATCATTGACCTATAGAATAATTTAGGTTGTAAGGGACATCCATAGCTTATCTAGTCCAACCCCCTCCTCAAAGCAGGTTTAATCATATTAGGGTCCTCAGAGACATGTCTGGTCATCTTGAACATCTCCAAGGGTGGAAATTCTCCAGCTTTTCTGGGCAGCCTATGTCAGTGTTGATCACCTTCTTGGTTATAAGTATTTTTCCTTACATCCTTATCAGAATCTCCTGTGTTCCAACTTGTGTCCATTGCTTCTTGTCCTATTGCTGGACACCTCCAGGATGAGAGTATGCCTCTCTTTTCCGTATGCTCTGATCAGGTAGTTTCAGACAGCAATAATGTTTCCCTAAGCTTTTTCTTCTACATGCTGAACAGACCTAGCTCTCACAGACATTCCTTGCGCAGCCTGTGCTCCAGCCTGGCCATCACGGGGGACTCTGAGAGACTGTCGAAGCCCTTCCTAAAGTCAAGGTATAAAAGGTCAACTGCCCTCCTTTGTCCAGAGAGCCAGTCACCTTCTCATAGAAGGACATAAGGTTTATCAGGCCCTTCTTAAATCCGTGCTGAATGCTTCCAACCACTTTCTTATCCTTCATATCACCTGTATCAAGAAATTGTATTAATATATTTCAAATATCTTCTGGATCATTTGTGCCCAGATATATTGCTCTTCCAGCAGGTATTGGTGTGGTTAAAGATGCCCACAAGTACCAAGGTCTGTGGTGATGAAGCTTTCTCTAGCTGCCTAAAAAAGGCTTCAGCTACTTCCATTCTAATCTGGTTATTTATACCCTCTCTGGAGTTGTCATTAGAAATGACAATTTATTCTGCTTGCTATGGATAAATATGTTAGGATGGCATGATAAATCTCCTGGAAGTGCTTTTATTTCAACAGTGACTCTCACTATGGTCTACATAAATAGTTTAAGTGTTTAACTTACAAGTTTCTAATTTTTAGGCAGGTAACTCTTAGCTTCAGTGAAGTTAAGTGTGATGAATCTAATCATGAGCACAGCAGGAAATAAATTATGGTACATTATGCTGAAAATGCACAGCTATTAATCACTTATGAGATTTATTCTTTGTATTCACTTTCCATTAGACCACAAAAAAATGCTTATCTCCAGGCTAAAGATACCAATAAAGATCTGTGAAAATTGTTCTATCTGTAATAATTTCTCCATTTCACTTTGACAGTTGTGTTCTTTGAAAGATTATATTGATATAGTTTATTTTCTTTATATTGAAAAAAGGTTAAAACAAAAAGACACTTGAAGTGGGATTCATCTTCTTCCAGTTAGGTTTCAGAAAACTAGTTTTAAGTCCAAGTTTTTAAGTCTGATTTAGTCACATTGTGATTCATTTATAGTCACAGGAGAGAACAGGCACCTTCAGAATGTGGTTCATCTCACCATGACCTATGTCTGGGACAGCTGAGATGAATCATTCTCTGGAGCCCCCCGCTCTTTCCACTGATGACAGAAAGAGCTAAGGGCTTAGAGTAGATATATAACCTTTAGATATCTTAAGTGAGATGAATCTCAACCTTCCAGCATCATTTCTGCATGTTACCACAGAACCCTTTATCTGAAGTCAGTCCTGCCATCCCTAAAGCAAGTGTAAAGGGTCTTCATTTAAACAGGAATCAGGGACTTCTGAATTCTAATAAGAATATTAATGGTCTGGATGGGGGTGGAGAAAACCCTTTTCTTACTAAAGAGCCTAGGTGCACAGCTTGTTTCTTTAATAGGAGATTCACTAACTTCACCACATCCTTTAGTTACAGAACAAGGGGGCATTGCTATGTAGTTCCTCTGCTTATAACAGAAATCAACACTTGCCATTGAATCAGTGTTGAATACTGCTTACCTAGAATTTCACAGAACTTTCAAAATGGTTAAGTACTCTTACAGGACTGTACTTAAAACTGAATTGCCTCATGGCAGACAGTAGCATGGTTCTGAATGCAGAACTGTGGTCCAGCTATGGTCCTGCAGAATGGGTTACAAATGCCTTTGCCTGTATCTGTAGCTCCTTCCTACCACTAGATACTGTAGTAGCTATAGTTATCTATAACACAATTGAGATAGTGTTTTATAATAAAGAAATAACATCAAAATATTTGCAATGCTTTTCACAAACAACTCTACCTTAATTTGTAGGAAAGCTTCACTCACACGCTAAATTCAAGAGTTAGTTGCATGGGAAAAAATTGAGACCTGGTCTTTCAGCAATACAGGACTGTAGGAACCTTCTGACATCAACAGCTTGAATTCCTTTCCATGAAATTATATGTTAAAAGTAATTTTCCTTTCTTTTGCTGTTTTTTTCAGTTAAAACAGTTTCTATTAGCTCTCTTGCTAGCCAGACCTCAATGTCCTCAGTAGACAGACACAGGTACATGCAGAGGGTGACTCAAGAAATCATCTTCTCGTGATTGTCTCTTTTTACCATAGACATAGCTTAGGAGACTTACACTAAAGGCCTGTCAACTAAACATAATGGAAATAAATTCATATTCAGCCTGACTTTAACAATGATGAGGACATTTGATGTCTATTCTGACCCCATGTATAGCACAGACTATAAAATTCACTTTTATGTAAGGCCAATAATAGGTCTTTGACTATGGAAATTCTGCTTTTTTGCTGTAGCAGATTATCTGTGTCAACATGGAAGGCTTGATTTGAAGACATCACTAGGCAGGTGCTGAGAGAGGAAATACAGTTTATTGGTTCCTTCTGATTCAGAGTCCAGAGAGCCAATACCTAGTAGAAGTTATTCATGTTCTCAGTATTATCTTCAGGATGGCTCTGTAGCGGTTTGCTTGATCATCTGTAGATGTGCACCAGCTATATTCATGTCCCAGCTCATGGAACACAAGCCTGAAAGAGTTTTTTCTTCTTTACTCTGCTTCAGCTAAAAAAAATGGGGTTTGAGTCCCTACACTAAGGGAGCTTTGGGACTGCAGTTGGTTTGCTTGCCACTATCTTGACATGTAGGCAGAGGTTGAATTGCTACTGCCTGCGCTTGTGGGGCTGTTCTGGACACTGGCCATCTGTACAAGATTGTCTTGGAGATGACACTTCTGAGCATTTTCAAGCAGATGTGCAATTTCTTGGAAAAATGGTTTCATAAATCTAGAAAACTAAATCATATGGGAAAATGTTGGTTTTCTAAATAATCTCATTAAAAATACTATTGTGGAGTTGAAATATTCCAAGAATCTGTTTTATCACAGGTTTTATGAATCCTTTTCATAGACAAGCTTTCACAAGTCTTCTACATACTCTGAAATATTCAGTTCATAACATGTAACTGTAATTAAAAAAAATCCAACAATCTTCCACACCGATTTTACTGGAAAATACATCATTACAATACTATGCCCCTTAAAATTTTAGTTTCTCTGACAACCTGCTAAGGAGGTGAAATAACTTTAGCAGTAAAATAATTCCTTTCTTGATAAGGCAAAACAATGGGAAAAAATATGATTCAGTGTAGTGAACTTTTCACTTCACTTTGGATTTTGGTACCATATGCCTATTTCCCATATACTTATTTCCACTCTCCCCTTTCCCACATAGCAGACTAATTCACTTGGACGAGCACAGCTGAGAGGGTACAGAGAAACTGTGTTAAGAGAAAATCTCTCTAGTAGTAGTTATTTTGCTTGGCTTTCTATTGTACGAATTGTCCTGAATTAGCTCTGGTTTTTCAACTGTGCAAGGAAAATTGAATTTTGCTGCCTTGAGGATGAAGGCTGGGCTCTTCTTACAGTGAGAGGAGTGGAAATAGTAATTATTGCTTCTGAGAAATTATTTACAACTGTAGCAGAGGTTATTGCCTGTGACACCCACCCTCCCATCCTGGCACAGCAACCCAGGTTTCCTGGGGCTTTCACATAGCAAGGAGGTCACCAAGACCATGATGGTTTTTCTACCCCTTGTCACAACATGCTGTCAATATAAAGGTTAAAACACATATCATCTTGATGTCTACAGCCAATTCTAGCTTTGTAAAAATCACAAAGGTGTCTAGAATGACCAGAATCCTTTGTCAGCTAGCTGTTAACCTCTCTATACCTGAGAAAGTCCTGTACATGCATGGCAGCTTTGAAGGAGTCGTTTAGCTATAATACACCGAACTGTTGACTGACAGCATCTAAAATGATGACAGAGGTTAACAGTACTGCAGTATAATGAAGTTAGTAAAAAAAAATGCTGTTTCTCAAGGTTTGCAAAGGTTCCATGCTGTCTTGCTTACTGAAGAGTGTATATCTTGTTTTCTATGCAAAAAACCAAGTTTTCTAATCCTGTCCTTTCAGTGATAATACAGACAGGTACACAGCTACCTATCCATCAATAGGCAGCAGATAAGTCAAAGCTGGTAATCAGATTTCTGAAAAGCATTTTGTGCTTAGTAAATCTTTAATGACAAATTCAAATATGACTGACCTGATGCAACGTAAGAAAAATTTCTTCTGCATGGATCAAGATGAAGTATTAATGCAAGATGATATTTAAAAGCCCCTACAAAAAGGGTGTGAAAGAAGACCTAGGGAACTGCAGACATGTTAGTCTAACCTCAGTTCCTGGAAAAATTATGGAGAAGATCATACTGAGTACTATTGAAAGACATTTAAAGAATAATGCAATCATCAGGCACAGTCAACATGGGTTCACAGAGGGAAAGTCCTGTTCAACTAATTTTATATTCTATGATAAGGTCACTTGCCTAGTGGATGAAGGGAAGGCTGTGGATGTAGTTTTTCTGGATTTTAGTAAGGCTTTTGATACTGTCCCTCACAGCACCCTTCTGGACAAGTTGTCTAACTATGGGATTAGCAGATCCGTGGTGTGCTGGGTGAAGAACTGCCTGAAGGACAGAGCCCAAAGGGTTGTAGTCAATGGGGCTCCATCTGGCTGGTGACCAGTCACCAGCGGTGTTCCTAAGGGTTCAATTCTAGGGCCAGTCCTGTTCAACATATTTATCAATAATCTGGATGCAGGAGTTGAATGCACCATTAACAAGTTTGCTGATGATACCAAACTGGGAAGTGCTGTTCACTCTCTTGAGGGACAAGAGGCCTTGCAGAGGCATCTAGATAGATTGGAGTATTGGGCTATAATTAATGGGATTAAATTTAACAAGTCAAAATGCCAGATTCTGCACTTAGGATGGAGTAATGCCGGACACAAGTATAAATTGGGAGAGGAGTGGTGGGAGAGCAGCCCCGCAGAAAGGGATCTGGGGGTGCTGGTTGACAGCAGGCTCAACGTGAGTCAGCAGTGTGCCCTGGCAGCCAAGAGGGCAAACCTCATCCTAGGGTGCATCAGAAACAGCATGACCAGCCAGTCAAAAGAGGGGATTATCCCACTGTATTGAGCATTGGTGCAGCCTCACCTTGAGTACTGTGTGCAGCTCTGGGCCCCACAATTTAAGAGGGATATGAAGGTCCTTGAATCCATCCAGAGGAGGGCAACAAAGCTGGTGAAAGGGCTGGAAGGCATGTCCTATGAGGAGCGCCTAGGGACTCTGGAGTTGTCTTGTTTGGAGAACAGGAGGCTGAGGGGCGACCTCATTGCTCTCTCCAGCTTCCTGAGGAAAGGATGTGGAGAGGGAGGTGCTGAGCTCTTCACCCTGGTACCCAGTGATAGGACACGTGGGAATGGTTTAAAACTGCATCAGAGGAGGTTTAGACTGGACATCAGGAAGCATTTCTTTACTGAGAGGGTGGTCAAACACTGGAACAAGCTTCCTACAGAGGTGGTCGATGCCCCAAGCCTGTCAGTGTTTAGGAGGCATTTGGACAATGCCCTTAATAACATGCTTTAACTTTTGGTCAGCCCTGAAGTGGTCAGGCAGTTGGACTAGAAGATCATCGTAGCTCCCTTCCAACTGAAATAGTCTATTCAGTACACAATTTTTAGGAAACCTTGTTCCAAGTGACACAAGGACAACTAAACTCAGCTAAGCACAGTAAGCAATTTATAAAACCCTGTTATGACAGCTGAATGAAACAAGGGCATACCCAGAGAATGTGTGTATTGGCTGACATACTACAGCAATATCCCTTTGAAAGTTATAAAGTTTATGAAATAAATGGTGTTTGTTTTACTTTGTGGATTGTCTTGCTTGGAATATACACCAAAACACCCACAAAAGGCTAGTATATTTGACAAGGGACTTTTAAGAATCATAGAATCATAAAATCATTTAGGTTGAAAAAGACCCTTAAGATCATCAAGTCCAACTGTTAACCTAGTTCTGCCAAGTCCACCTTCAAACCATGTCCCTAAGCACCACATCTACACATCTATTAATTATTTCCAGGGATGGTAACTCAACCACTTCCCTGGGCAGCCTGTTCCAATGTCTGACAACACTTTCAGTGAAGAAGTTTTTCCTAATATCCAATCTAAACTTCCCCTGGCACAACCTGAGGCTGTTTCCTCTTGTCCTATTGCTTGTTACTTGGGAGAAGAGACCGACCCCCACCTCGCTACAACCTCCTTTCAGGCAGTTGTAGAGAGCGATCAGGTCTCCCCTCAGCCTCCTTTTCTCCAGAATAAACCACCCCAGTTCCCCCAGCTGCTCCTCACAAGACTTGTGCTCTGGACCCTTCACCAGCTTCGTTGCCCTTCTCTGGACACACTCAAGCACCTCAGTGTCTCAAGAAATCCATGTGCCTCCCAAATGGGAGCTGGAGGCAAGGTAGATTACACCAGGTACTACAAAACGTCCTGGAAACATGTTTAGTTAACTAGATCACATCCTTACTGAATGGACTTGATTCAGTTGTCTACATATAGATGTCTACTGCTATTTGTTATTCAGAAAGTCATAAAAGACTGAAGAGAGCCTTTCGTGGGTGGCAGATACCACACAGATGACAGGTCTGATACCTTTTTGGAGAGATTGCTGGAGCTGAGGCCAGAGACAGATTCAGACGAAAGGCCATTGACAGCCTTTTCCAAGACTACTAAAACTTTGGCTCCAGTGAACTCCCATGCCAAAGAGCTCGGCAGCCACATTACACGGTGTGTGGAGAATTACATGAATGTTTACACTTTTAATGTCATTGAAAGTTCTCTTTACATTCTATCCTGAGAAATGGAAACATGATTTCTTTCTCCAACACACTATTATAATTATATCATTATTATAATTATTATTATTTAGGACTTTGTATGTCCTACCTATTCTATGCAAATAATGTTAAACTTTTCATTCTCTCCACATTAGAAAGTCATCCATATCCTTATGGATGTACATTACTTCCTTCCTTGAGCCACCTTTAATCCTACATAACCTTTCTTGAAATGATCTGTAGAAAATCTCTCTAAATGATTCTGCACTATTGATAAAGGCAGATATACTGATCATTTTAATAATTTTCTCAGTACCACATTCTTTGGTTTGTCTTTCAACTAGAGAAAAACATTGCATGCAAGTTCTCACTGACCTGACCACAATAATACCAGGATCCTTTGTAGACACCTATATAGTTTAATTCCATGTTTTAAAGACAGGATTACTTCTACCTGATTTCTTCTGCCTGACTATTAGATGCATAGTTTTATATAGCTGTTTATTCCATCTGTAACCAAAACAGAAATAGTCACATAGAAAGGACAGCTTATCATCTCACCAAACCATGTTTAAACAAAACTGAGATACAAGAGAAGTTTCTTATAAAGATAAATAATCAGTTAAAGGGCATGTAACAGAGGATAGGAGCACATGGTGAGTTTTTTCAGTAGAGTTCCTCAGAAACTGTTGCTGAGACCTGTGCTTGTAACACATTTACTTAGAAAGAGGGAAAGAACAATATTTTTCTAATAATACTAAATTAATTAGTATACTTAAATTGAGAACCAGCTGTGGAGAACTGCAAAAGGATCTTACAAAGCTCACTAACTGGTCAATAACATGGCAGATGAAATTTAGGGGAGGTAAATATGGAAATAAACACAGGAAAAAAAAAATCCAACGAACCTAATTTCCTGTGCAAAATGCTATGCTCTGAAAAAACTACTAAGTAAGACAGACCCATGAAAAATCAGCTCAATAATCAGTAAAAAGTAATTTTTATGATTTATTTGAAAAGTTAGAACAATACAGAACTTCATTATACTACTGTTCCATCCCAGAATTTGTCTGCACCTTGAATATTGTGGACAGTTCTGGCTGCCCCACCTCTAAAAAGATTAAGTAAAAGTTCAGAAAAGAGTAGCTAGGGTTATCAAAGTCACAGAATCTCTTCTATTTAGGAAATGAATATTTAAGGTAGGACTCTTCAGCCTGGAAAAGGGGCACCTGAATGGCGATACGTAATCATGAGCAGTATGGAGAGAATTCTCACTGTTCCATTGCAGGAAGAAGGGTCATTAAATGAATCAGCTGAAGAGAGAGATCCAGTGTACAAAAAGTTGTGGCTTTTCACACATGTAATCACAATGAGTACCATAAACAATAAATGTTTCTGCTCTTGAGGAAAGCAAAGGGAGAAAAAGCTAAGGAGGAAAAATATCCAGGTTACTAAATACAGTAACAACTCATCGCATCTCTAGTCACCATTTCAGATTTTTATTGCCAATCATTTAAAACCCTGCTCTGATAACCATCATCATTACTCCACTTTTCCTTCCTTTGCCCATGCTTGACTTGATTGACTTTGATGAGCAGTAGGCATCTAAGAAAGATTATGACAATACTGGAAAAGTAACTGTACAGAAAGAGGCAGCAAGAAAAGTAAAATGTTGACATCATTTGATCTTGCCTGATAAAGTAATCTACCAATCAAAATCTGAAGCCACCAAGCAGTGGTGTATTGATTTGTATTTTAAAAAGCAATCAGCACTCCAGCCTCCAAAAATCTGTTTGCACAATGCCAGCCTTTCCTACAGTTGGTGATCCTGATGGTCCTATACATGTTTCTCTGTCTTCCATGTCATATACATTGTTCTCCTGCATTTAAGCTGGGTGTATTTCTGTAGTCCCTCCATACATCTCCTTTCAATTACATTGATCTTTATGGGGGAAAAAAAACCGTGTTGCTGTCTGTCAAATCATTAACACTTATACCTTTTAGGAATGCATCCTCAATGAGTAGAGAAACTACAACCAGCTCCAGAAGTTCCTGACCTGAGAAATGGAGCTGAGGAGGAAGTGTGGCATACGCTCATCCAGGCATCCACTTCTGGTCAAAGTTAGAGACAGAGCAGTGGCTGGACCTTCAGGGCTCAATTCAGCAATACAGAAAAGTCCATTGCCATTTGATATCTACCAAGACATCAGACACTGGTTTCTCATATGAACTGCATAGTACCCTCCATGCTCATGTAGATTTCTTGAATAATCTCAGGTGACTCAAATGTGTGTGTATCTAGGTCATGCCTTTAGGCTGATCCAGTATAATCACTCCTATGGTAGTACCCAATCTTAGACTTCTCTTAGCATGGAATAAATGACTGTATGGAGGTGATTTTAATTGGGGGAAAAAAAAAAAAAAAAAAAAAAAAGACCCTAGGAAACTATCTTAGACTTATATTTTCTTTTCAACTTGTGAAACTGTGAGACAACACTTTCCCTAATCTATTGCTTATATATGTAACACAGGTAATTTAATTTCCCCCTCAGTGTGCATTGCTGCACACTTACCCAAAGTTACCTTTGTTTAATATTGCTTTATTCTGTTTACCTTTTAATACCCCTTTGAAAATATAGTCCTCTCTACACTGTTAACCTAGTTTGCAGTATCTAGATCATATCTCTTTGTTTGATCCCCTTATTAGAGGTATTATATAAGCGTAGGCTATCCAGCATTAGTATTCTAACAAGTTTTTATGATACCCTTTACTATATACACTGCTCTACAATAGCAAAGCTAAGCATATATCTTTATAAATAATTGAGGCAAAAGTGTAGCAAAATTGTAATTTTTTTTTCCATCAGACTGTATGTAAATTAAATATTTCTCTGCCTTTTAACACCTTAAAAATAATTTTCTTATGAACTTTTATGAGCTTTTATGAGCTTTTCAACAGGAGATGGAAAGATAATGTTGGTTTGATGAATTTACTCTGTCCTGTATTAACACACAGGTTCATAGCCAAATCTCCACCTGGAACATACTGGCATTGTCCCATTGACTCCATTAAGCTGTGGGGTTTTTTAAGATGTTAACATTGTAAATAGCATCGGCATTGATGTCCTGTTGGTGCTGGCAGGCTTAAAGTAGTACATTGTTGGATTGCTGAGAGCAAAGTTATTTAACAGAAGAGTTTGTCCTCTTTTCCTCCTTGTAGCTATCACAATGTAGGCCAGGTGCTACTAGGTAATATCAAGGGTGTGTGGCACTGGCACATTTACTTTCTCCACTACCACCGCTTCATTAGCTGTAAGTGCCATACTAGCTTTGTGTGGCTTCATTGTCTGTTAGTGAACTCCAGGTCATAGTCGGGTTCAAAGGTGTAGCTGACTCTACAATGCAGTTTTCTACTTGTAAGCTAATTAATGTAGCTCCCTACAGCCATTTCAAAGAGATTGGCACTTCAAAATACAGTTCATCACTTTAAGAGGTAGACATTTAGACCAGATCAGATGAAGATCTCCCCTGGAGACTAAGGACTACCTCTAATGTGGACACCTACATTGTGAGTATCTCAAGTTAGCTGTCTAGCTGTTAGCTTACTCCTGCCATAATTTCCCCAGTGAAAGAACACTGGAGGTTTATTCTCCTCTCAGTCTTTGGAAGTATCCCTTGAAATTACTTATCACCCTCAAACATGACACAGTGACTTCATAACACTGAACAGTCACTCCAAAGTTATACCATCATTCAGACAAGGGGAGTTATCCAGTGACAAGAAATTTGCTTAGAAATTATACACATAAATTTTATCACGATGCTATGTCTTTTAAAGTACAACTGACAATCAAGAAAAACAGTGAAAGTAAAATACAATTCACTTTTCTTTTAAAGAAGACAGAATTTGTTTATTTTTTATTTTTATTTCTTAAAGATGACAGAAGGACAACATTGCAGCCAAAAAGGCGATGATTCCACCTGTCCTACTTTTTTCAGGCACATTTGGTTGTTCTAGTGTCTGTTGTCTGAATGCAGAAATGCAGCAAATATTACACTGGAGAGTGCTCACAAATTCAGGTTATTTTGAAGGAATTAGATTAACATTTTAAAAGCTGTTAGTGATTCTAGACTAATCTTTTTTTCTTGTGACAGCATGTTATCATTAATGTCAGGATACAACAAATAAATGATTTTTCAGATTTAGTTTGATAACTATTGAATTTCTAAATTAAAGTTGTTTTTATTCCCTCTCAGAACAAACAAGGACTCATTTTATTAATTTAATCTTTGAAAGATATGTAATATATATATACAGGAATTCCTACCATTATCACACACATACTTGCTACAAAATTAATGTGCATTCTACAGAATTGATCTTTTAAAACAATTATTTTAAAACATTTCATTTTCAATTGCTCTCTGCTAAAATAAATTTATAGTACATAACTGGTTGTTCTCAGATATATTAGCTTTTTCAGTTATGCAGAAGTTTTAGGAACTGTATTAAAAATAATTAGCATTGCAATAGGTAGTGGCAGGGAAGGATGCACTGGTAAGACGGAGAAATCAGAACAAATTTCATATAGTTCTATATTACTTAGAGACTGCCTGCCTCATTTGAGAAGCTATTCTGCTTCTGCTTTTTAATTAGGCAGCTTTACCTGTTTGAGTTACGAGCTCTAGCTTTTCCTCAGATTGTGCACTCAGCGCAATGGGCTTGAAACACAGATGGAGATTCTCTGCATAAATGTGACATTAATAGTACAAAAATAATGACATCAAAAAAATGCAGATGGATATTTGCTTGTTCATTTTCCCCCACTGTCTAGGTGGAGAGAGGATACAGACTTCCCAAGAAGAAATCAGGATAAACAGGGGGCTAAACATAAATGGAAAAGTTGTATGATGAAGGCCTGGTCTCTTTTTTAATGTTGTTAATTTGTTTTATCCAACAACCCCTTTATTCAAATTGTGCAACCCCCAAGAAACCCAGGACGTCCTTCCACCTGCCCCAGACTTCCAAGAAGAATCTGTGCCACCGAGCAGTGCCGCAGGAGCCTGATCCGCTTTGTCCAGCGAGCCTTGCCTTCCTTCCTACGTGCCGGCACAGCATCAACCACAGAGCAGAAAATACTGCATACTGCTTAGGCAGTGAGGGCTCCCATAAGGAGGTAAATACATCATTAGCCCCCTTATATTGAATAAATCAGGGACCTCAAATGTCCTTCCTCCTGTGCAACCACCTCCACATCTCTGGTACAGTTTGGCTGGTTAATGGAAGTGGCTCTGACTAGTGAATCTGACGCTGTTTGATGTGATAGGTAACATATCTACTAGAATGGGGAGGTTCAACTGAAGTTTTCCTGTTTTGTAGATCTCATTTGTCAGTAGATAGGAGACAAGAACTGAGAGACTTCTCTCAGCAGCACTACTGCCTAGCAATGGGATTGCAAGGGTGTGAGTAACTTCATCAGCAAAACCAGAGGTATCTTCAGATTCTTAGGAGTACAGCCTGATGGCAGCTTGTTGTGGGTCATTCCACACCTTTGGAGAATATGGTTCTAATTGCTAAGTGCAACTATACTTCTATGAGTAAAGGAAAAAAATCCCTTCTCTTCCAGCAGAAGATTCTTTGAAGGGATTTGTAGTTTTCCAACACTAGCCTCCAGCAGCACTAGTCCATATCATCTCTTTTTGCAGGATTGATTTAAGGGTAAGAACTTTCATTCTATCACCTGTATGTCCCTAGATATCTTCTTAAAAGTGGTTCCCTTATGTAAAACTTCTGTAACCTTTTTTATGGCATCTATGATCTTCTCTTTTGATGGTTTGAAGCAGCAGAAAGAGACAGAAAATATTGTGAGAAAGGAAAAAATTCATCAAATCAGGAAAGAAATGGGACCAAAAAGAACAATGTAGAAAGCCGATGAGACAAAAATCAATCGAAAATACTGGAGAGACAGAAAATGTGCAACAGTAGGGTACAAAGGGAAGAGACAGGAAGAAGAAAGCCCATGGAAAAATTTGCATTGAAAATTTAATTTTTATCCATTTATTTCCATCCCAAATTTCTGCTGTTAATTCTGAATGAAGAAATGATACAGTTTTGTGCAAGCACTTCAGGATTTGGCCTGTTAACTCTAGCGTATATGTAAATGGGATGTTGCACATTTTGAGACACTAAGGGTTGCAGGTAAAGCTTCCATCGCTTGCACAGTTTGTGACTCAGAAGTCTGCATAATTTCAACAAAATAGAAAGTCAAGTCAGATCACATTTAAATTGCACGAACTTGAATTCACCCATTGGGATCCAAACATAAATTTGGGGTTGAATTATATTTTATGACAAAGGCCTACCAGAGGGAAGAAGTGGTCATTGAGTGACATTGGGAAGAAAGAACTCAAATTAATTTTCCTTCTCAATACAAGGGCAGATGAAAAAAAAAAACATAAAAGAAATAAGGAAATGGCTAAGTGAAATATAACATTTAGTTACTCTTCAAGCTTCATTGAACCAACTGGAACTTGTTACTGAAGGCTGGTGTGGGTAAGGCTGGAGGTTAACATTGGTGACCAGAGCCTATTAACTGAGCAGTCTCAGTTGTAAAGTTTACGTACATTTGTGTTTTCCTGTTGATGTTACCATCAAAGCCTCCAGATAGACTTGATTTCAAGTGGTCTGTCCATTTGAGTCGGAGATTATGAGTAGGATAAAGCTGAAAAATTTCTTAGAAATAAAGTATATTTGCAGGTAAATAGAAATATATTAATTTTAGCAGATCAACAAACTATATGAAGATGGGTTTTCTAATTTATGCATATATATGGCATTAGGACACACATACAAAAAAAAGAGAGTGAGAAAAAAAAATATCTGGAATGTAACAGATTTGTAAAATCCAGTTCACCCTCTACTGAGTCCTTCATAGAACTCTACAGCAGTTCATGTGACATTTTCATAAGTGAAGAATCATTCAAATTTATTCTATACAGTATAAAATCAGTCCTTAACTATTCAGAAACTGAAAATGCAAAGGACATCAATCATTTTTGCTGTGCCAAGATATATTTACATTTTCGATGGTCTTGTTTCTGAAGGGCATTCCTAGTAGGTCAACAAAGGTACACTGGGAAATTTCCACATTTCTAAATATGGAGGCTTCTTACTTGATGAAGCTCACACACTTTACTAGGTTATAAGATATTGCATTTGGGGGTACCTTGCTTTTTTTATTTTTTATTTGTATTTTGTTTGTATTTTATTTTGGCTTATTTTTAACTAACTGCTGGTTTTTATGAGACTTTCACAATTAAGTTATGTTTCTATGCTTTCAAATTTTACCAAAACAAAGTTATTGACTGACATATTCCCATGTCAGTGAAACTGGCATTCAGCAAAACTAGAAGAAAGATTTTTAGGTTTGCAAGTCTTTTTTTTTGGTTTGTTTCCCCCACATACACAAGGTTCATCAGGGGATCTATTAGACCACCTCTTTGTGCAAGCCTTCCCTCTCCTGTAATCTTTGTCTATCACAGTTACAATGGTACTATTACAAGACAAGTAATACTTTGTCTGGTAGTATCAGAATATCCTAATAGTCCTCTTCAGGCAGTAACTGTCTTGACCTCAGTGGCAATAACCCAAATGAGCATTGCCAAGGTCAAGACTTCAGAAGACTGTAGCCTTTTCTTCAGAAGCTAACTATGGTCCAATATAACACTCTAGGCACTTCTTGAACAGCTGCTCTAGAGGAAAAAGAGGGAGAGCAGCTATGTGATGTTTTTGTAGGAATCTCCATCCTTAGTGATATTCAAAACTCAATTTCACAATTCCCTGGGCAACCTAATTTAACTTTAAAGCTTGGTCTAACTGCAAATTTGGCACTGCTCTCATCAGAGGCTTGGACCAGAAAACCTTTAAAGGTCCTTTCCAAACTGAGTTTTTCTTTGACAATAAATATCAGCTGGATACTTTCTGTTCTATTTCTTAATTTTAAAAGGGAAAACTAAACAAAACAAAACAGTTATCATTGTTTACATTTACTCTTCATAATAACACAATAAAAACCCACTTTTCTAATGTGGTTATCTAACCAGTTATCACCCACCTCTGGAGACTTGTTTTCCTGTATCTCCGTTTTTATCATTTTCCTAATAAAATATTGAACAGACATCTGAAGTGTTATATGTGTAAGAAAGACCAAATATGACTTAAGTCTGGGAGAAGTGGAATAAGAACAAGACTTCTAAGGTTTCTTAGTTTCCAGCATACATTTAAAAAATAGTTCCAACCCTTTTCAACCCATTTCAGCTTGACACTGCTTGCCTCTCTACAGCTTAACTTTCTCACCTCACCCCCCAAGAATCAGAACAACTACATCCAAGTTGCTTTGTGGGAATGGTCCATGGTCCATGCTATCCCCATGGGCTTGAACCATGTCTGGCAGAGGTTAAACTTACATCAAGAACCATGCTGACAATCTTATAGCTCAGATGACCTCTACCAATGCTCAAACCTGTGCACATGCCCTGTTTAATTCACTAACATAGTTATAGTTTAGAAGTCCTGGTTATGATACTTAAAGCATAATTAGCCAAAAGCAAAACCAGGAGGCTTACATCTGAAAATGCAAAAACAAATAATCTCTACTCATTCATTCCTCTGAGTCCATCTTTTCTGCCTCCATTTCCAAAACTCAAGAATGGAGCCAAGAGGGCAGGCTGGACATGAACCCATCCTGCCTTCCACTGCTTCCAAGATGAGGAGCTAATGCTTGTGTTTCTAATCAGCTAATTAGAACACAAATGAGTGGTCTGAAGGGATTAGTCTTTCATTCAAAGAAAATCAACTGCCTTTGTTAGTTTACTGACCTGGAAAACTAAAGCATTTGATATAAGGAGCAAAGGCAGTATTTTTTCTAGATGAAAAATTTATTGAACTGCAAAACCAGTGCTTTTGCTTTCCTTCCTTTCCTTCCCTCCTCTTCAATGGCTAACTCCTTCTGAATGTCACTAGTACACATTTTTCTGTTATAATTCTGTCACATATGCTTTTCTTGCAGTCAGGCCTAAATGAAGCAAGGTTTCCAAAATTCCTTTACTCTTGAACTTAAAGAAAAAGCAAAAAGTACTTAATGTACTTGCTTTTTAAGTAATTAAAAGTACTTAAATAAAAAAAAAAAACCTCTATGTGCTTCAAGAAAAAGAAGAAAAGCAATAAAGATGTCCCAAAATTGACTATATAGTATTGATATTTCCAGACCTACCTTACCTATTTACTTTAGAGGTTTGCAGACTAGTATGTGTATTTGATTAAGGTTCAGAAACAACTTTTGTCATGAATTCTCACATTTCCACAAGTTTTCCTGCTTTGTCTGGGAACCTTGTTGTACTTCAGAACTCAGAACCTGTCAACAAGTGAAAATTTCAGTCATTTAAAGTATAGCTTTGATTTTAAAAATGCCTTTGTAAAACTGGCACCTGTGAACTTGGACAAACCCTCTCAGAGTGCATGGAGGCTAGCATTTGCTACAACCCAGAATCACTGGGAAAAAAAATCATTACTCAAATACACTTGGTAAAATACATTTACATAAAAAAAAATCCTAGCATTTTAATTGATGAGAAATGCTTAAGAAAGTCCTTTGTCAGTTAATGCAAATTTGTCCAGGAGTGAGAAAATCTAGGCTGAGTGCTGAAGCTTTTCATTTGCATTCTTTAGCACCTTGCCCTGCAAGGGGTCCTGGTGGCAGCCACACTTAATTAGCTGAGACTTGCATTCTACATTAGGGATCCTTTCAGTGTAATATGAAAATGTAGTATCTTTGGAGCTCATTTTCTTAGTTTAAATGAAGAGGTAAAGTTGTGCATAACCATGATGAAATACGTACTTAGACGAGCACACTCCATATTGCTGTAGTAGTTCTGTTTACCTAACGAAACACAGAACAACGCAAATCATCAAAACAGTCTGCTGATTTAGGTAGTGAAGCTAAATCACCCAAACAGGTGATAATCACAGCTTGACTTAGCTACAGGAAGCAGAGCAATCCGAGTACCTGCAGTGAATCCACTTAAATGTTTCATCTCTAAATCTTATTGTTATTATTAGTTTGTTGTTCTTATTTGCCCTCTTCACTTAATAAGACAGACTCGCTACACTGACTAAACACAGATGGGAAGGTTTCACCCAGACAAAATAGCAATTTCTGAAGAATACTTTAGCCCAGAATGATCCACTACCTAAAGAATTTGAACTTCTGCTCCATGACTTTTGATCTTCATTGTGATTGTTGTTCCTTTTCCGGAATTAAGTAGAAAAGGCTTGGCTGGACCTCAGAATCACCCAGGATGTATTGCTAGATTAGAAGCTTACATCATATTTTTCTGTGACATTTTATCTCTTTTTCCACTGGATGGCCCTTTCTAAAAAAAACATAAACAACAAAACAAAACCAAGATAGAAATGCTGTCAGATACTGTCAGTGTTGAGAGAAATAAAAAAACAGTTCTCTTTTATCCTGCGTTGTTTTTATTTTTATTCAGGCTAGTTTTGCATTTGCTTTAACTCAAGCACAACCCTAATTAAGGTTTTCTATAACTGGGAGATTCAGTATTCAATACAAACATTGTAGTTCACCTCTACAGCAGAAAACCTCTAGATCTAAGACTGTCGGTGAAATTTACACCACTGAATAAACCTTACTTTTACAACATTTCCCACTTTAGACTTTAGACCACTTGAGGAGTCTGTGCTGGTAACAGGAATTTCTTACCACTGTGTGACATAACAGGCATAAAACTCACCATCATCAAAAATAGTATATCTTTTTGAAGATTATCTAATGACTTAATCAACAACATTGTAGGCATGCATGCCTTCTCCTCATTGTTTCTCCAGAAAACACAGAACTAGAAAACAAGAATAAATTCACAACTTCACCTAGTGACTTTTTCATGCAAGAACACATGCTGGGTTTACATTTCATGAGCATCACTTGCTCTTCTAATTAGACAGTTAACTTTTCTCAAGCTTTTACAAACCTGCACTGTGCTTTTCACATCAACATCCCCTACTTGCTGAATTTTCAAGCAAACATTCCCATGTTATTCAGGATAGTCTTCATGTTCAGGTGGAACTTCTAACTCACTGCAAAACCAATGCACATATTCCCTAAATGCCTCCTCTCTTATACTTCCAAGAAGCTTGACTGCAATAAGATTGCAAGTACATTTAGCCCACCCTTTTTTCATGCTAATGATATTAGTTTGTTTCTTTATGATCCCCTATTTGTAATTTGTCATCATCTGCCTTGATTTACAGATCTAGATGAAGTCTGCAATGAAATATGATGGAAACAGGATTTGCTTTTTGTTACCTCAGATTTGCATGCATTCATAAACCTATTTGTTCCTCATCAACAAAGCACAGATTTTCTATCAATCACCAAATTAAAGCCACTTTCCTGAATAGCAGAAGCACCCAACCATCTCTCTAACAGAAGCATTTAACCACATTTCTCTCAGCACCTGTGCTGTTCTACTTGTGCTTATAGAAAGAATTCTCTAACAACGGTCTCCAAATGTTGTTTTGTCTTTGACATTGACTGATCTTCCACAACTGAGTCCCACTTCACATCATGACAGTCATCAGAATTTCTCCTCTCTTAAGCACCTAGCACGTTTTGGTCAACATGTTCTACCATCCCCACACTGGGGCTGACAGTCATGACAACAAAAATAAAGCTAAAACTAAAATTCCTGTAGCTGCATGAATTAGTAGGATGAAGTCCTACAACTTTTTGGACTGCATGGAGCATCAAGTTTTAACATCCAGTCATGAGGTAATATGTGCTTGAATCATATGGAGAAACCACTAGAAGACAACTGAATCATTTCTTCTCACATTTACTGAAATGCTATACTCATCATTTAGAAATTGTATAGCATCATCCCGTGGTGAAACATTCCTTACAAACTCTTGATTTCAAGTACCACATGCTGGTACTTCCAGTTGCCTTGTCTTCGAGATAGAAATTTTCTTTTCAAACTGTATTTTAATATAGGCTAATGGAACAGTAGTCTGGTTTGTAACATAGGCTACTAGACAATGTCAGTACATAAACCTAAATAAAAAAAGATGTAGTTTTTGGTGGGTCCAACACCCAGAAGGCATTGGCTTAATAAATGAATGAATGAACAATTTTTATGGTAATTAAAATAGTATGGAAAACACTGATTAGCTCAAATTTAATAAGATAAATGCCATATAAATTCAGTGAAGGGAGTTTATGCACCTGAATTTCAATTCATAATCAGCAGTTCATCAGCAGCACCTAAAAATGTTTTGTAGCACAAATGTCAGTACATTTATAACCATAAATGTACCATGGTTAATCACATTTGGCCTCTGAGATTAAACCTGTATGTCTCATAGGACTGTTTAAAATACATGGAAAGATAGGAATGAGACTGCTCTGTTACTGCTTTTTGATACATAGAAATTCAGCTCAGCTCCCTGCTGAGCTGGACGTCTTTAGAATTCATAACTGTCAGAATTCAAAACAGTTTTATTCATCTGCCTTTAAAATGTTGAAAACTTCTGATGTGAAATAGCTCATTTAAAATGTGACTTTGATGAAACTTTCTCTCTAACATTTGGAACACAGAGGAAGGAGGAGTCATTTCTATTGTACTGGGGGGAAACCACAATTTTTGTATTTGATTCTTCCAGAAATGACGCCAAACCACTTATCCCCTGGAATCTGCCAAGCCAGAAACTAATGGAAGTTGATGTAATTAGACAGGATCTTCCTTTTACCATATACTCTATTTTTCTGAATACATAAAAGAACTTCATCAGCATCTACAAGCTTGAGAGTAATGTAATAAAGTAAAACCACATGGAATCTCACACTCAAAAACTGTAAATAAACATAATTATTAGCAACAAAAGATCAGTTCATAGTTCTGGCAGTGTTAGTAATAGCAGGAATTTGAGTATGATAGCTCAGAAGAATCTCCAGTCTATGAACAAAGACTTCACAGTATTGGGCATTAAACAACTCCCATTTCCACTTACAGCCTATCACTATTCACTCTGAACCCCAGGTATTAAAAGATCCCAAAGCAACTTAAAAATAAAATAAAGAATAAAGTAAAGAAAAGACATGATACATTCATATTCTGGAGCCCTCAACAATAATTATCAATGTCTTGAGTTCTTACTTCTGAACCAAAATCTGACCCTACCTGAGAAATCTCTCTGAGACTGGCCCCAGATCTTAAAATGATTTCCCACAGGATAAACGTCACTGTTGTCTATTTTAAGTGAAATTATGCAATTCAAAATAAACCAGCCCATAATAAGGCAACATTTTTGTGTTTTCAAAAGTCATAGTTGAAGAAGGGAATTAGAATAATGAAAAAATACATGAAAAAATGCCAGATCCACTATTTTATAATGAATAGGGACTGGCCAGATACCATGATGAGAGTAACAACTTAAGAAATTGAACGAAAAGACAGAAAAAAAGAGAAAGAAAAAATGCCAGTGGGAGAAAATATTGTTATTATAAAAATACTTTGAGTTACTTGAAGAGAGTTGCTAGGAAAAAGGTTAATATCCAAATAGCTGTCTTATTATTAGGAGTCTTCACACTCATCCAAAAGGACTTCATGCTCCAAAATATTTTTTTGGCCTAAATCTGTCACTCAAGTGAAGAAGTTGCAATGCCCTTTAGCACATCTTCAAATAGCTTTCAGTAACATTTTCACTTTCTGTCAGAAGCCATGAAAAACATAGTCATTTTGGAGGTTACTGTGGGCATTATGAAGCCAGTCATTTGGGTTAAGTGCTGTGCCATGGCAGTCAGTTTTCTAGCTTCACTGGCTGTTGGACAAAATAAGATAGAGATAATTCTCTGGTCCTGAGACTCGCTGGCATGGCTTATGCAGGACTGTCAGCCTTACAGACACAAGGGAAGGGGCCTGTGCCTGGACTAAGTCCTCTCAGATCAGTATTGTCCATGTTGTCTTTCTTTTCTCACTATTCCTAAAGTTTTTTTAAAGTCCTTGGAGTTAGGGAGATGTTTCTTTAGGAGGGTACTTTACAGGTCTTTTGTTTGAAGCTAATAGGATGTGCACAAGTTCACAGTGTGCAAGAACTAAGGGTTATTGCACAGAAGAAGATTGACCAATTTCTGACTGATTTCTGAACAGCACATGGTACTAAGGGTAGAAGAAATTACACCAGTACCCTCAAGAGAAGAATACAGTAATTCACTTCTTTGAAAATGTGAGGAAGTAGTCAAAGTTAAATTTGCTTTTCATTCTATAACTGTAAATAATGATCACCAATAAGAAGAATGAAAAAAAACTTTCTTAAATATTGAGTTGATTTCCATTTATTTTGTTAATTCAGAAGGTGATTTTGAAATGGTATTAGAGACATTTGAACAGTGGTTGTCTACAAGTGAATATAACAGTTGTGAGCAAAACGGTTCCTTGTCTTTTTTTTTAGAATGGATATATAAAAAAAGAGAAGATAGAAAAGAACATGAAAAGTTTTAGATTAAAATGCTTATAATATTATAAATTTTGCAGTTTGGGAGGACTTACTAAATCCTTGACTGTCACAATTGTTAGCACTGAAGCAAGTAACCGAGTCTTTAAAAATAGGTAAAATAACAATCATTAGAGGAAAGAGCAAGTAATGAAGGGACAAGCATCACAGTGGCTCATTTAGGCTGGTAATAATGTTTTCTTTTAACTAGAATTCTCCAGTCACATTTTAGCACAGACCTCTTAATGGAAACATTGTAACTGAATTTTGGAAACAGCAGTTAAAACCAGACTACTTAAATACACAGAATATTAACAAAACAATTAGAACTTATCTAGCAGAGAAATGAGCAAGTGATGCTCAAAAGGAAAAGGGAATTGTCTGACACTGTGGATGTTATGAAATATCCACAGCTTTACAGTGAAGGATTTGAGGCTGAAAAGTAAATGGATTCACTGTCAGTCTGAAAACAACAGTAAATATCACAACTCAGTTTGATTCCTGGCATTGGAAAAAGCTGCAAGAACCTAATAGACTACAACACTTTGCAGGAGCCAGCATAACATACACAGCAGGGATGGAGAGGATGGTAACAACGTCTCTGGATTGGATGAATTCCTTAGGAAATCTTTGGACAATATTTCAGGAGAAGGTGAACAGCCCATCAGCCTGAAGTACACTGGTTACTTAAACATTTTCGGTCAAGCAAAGTTAGGTAAGCAAGTATCATATCTGAAATAGAAGTAACAAAAATGAAAGAAAGCAGTAAAAAGTCAAGATGAGAGAAGAAACTATAGCTTACATTTGTTTTGTGGTTTGTAACATGTAAAGGGGAATTCAGAAAATCAAGCTGTTCATATTTGTTATCCATTGGGATTAATAAATATTTTATTATGTCTTGATGTCCTTTTCAATATATGATTTGTTTCTCAATTACTTCTGAGTGCTAGCAAAAAAAAAAAAAAGGAATTTATTTCAGCACAGCATTGTAGTGACTTTGACTAATCAACCCCCTTATAAGAAAGACTTTCTGATCAGTTTTCCACTGGGTATATTTATGCTGTAGACTTTTGTGAGTGTAGCATTCTCAGTGCTATTTTTTGCCCTCTTTTGCAGGATTGTGCATTGTTTGCCAGAAGCTCCTGTTTCACAACTGCAATTTCATGTTATTCCACAGGGACATTGAAAAACTAACCAACAAATACTATAAATGACTCACATTCAAACTGGAGGCAAATAAAGTCATCTTTTCTACTGCTGTAGCTACCAGTGTACAATTTTTCTGTCATTGTCACCAGGGTAAATTTTTTGTGGCTCTTCTGAATTCAGTTTAATCTCTCTGGAATTACAGCAGTGTAACAGAAAACCTGTTATCCTCCACCTAATACAGTCTGAACTTTGGCTTTTGTACAATATTTTTAACTTTCTCAGAAATCTTAGGGTGTCCATATTCATTTATTCATATAATGGTTTGTGAAAAACTAAAAATCCTAAGTATCACAGCGAGAGGTAACCAGTGAGTGTAGGGCTGCATCCTGCAGTCCATTCAAGACCAAAGATCCCAAGATTCCTAAGTCTTAAAACACACTGCAGGATCCTTACAGGTTGAGGAAAAGTAGATCTAACTGCCTTTGGAAGACTGTAACTTTCTTCTAAGCCATGACTGCTTCTTTACCCACTTCTGCCCCATGACAAATTTGAATTAGTTTTCCTCACTTTATTAAAATGTGCACTGCCTTGCAGTTGCCATGGGGTATTGGTGTCCTCATAGCTTCATACTAGCTAACCTCATTTGTTTCCTGACCCCTCATTTCAGTAGTCAGCCCTTCAACTACTCTGTATGGTAACATGTCTTCTCAGGAGCAATTCAGGAGCGATGCTGGAAAGGCAGTTTAGTTTTGGACCACATGCCACTGTACAAACAGCTATACTCCTTGTTCACGACCATCTGCAGTGCACTACTGAGCAGCATCCACTTGAGATACACCCTGGGATGATTGTGTAACAACCTTGTGCCAGTGCTCAGTCAATCGCTGCGTTGTTGTTAGAAGGATGAGAAATCAAGCAGTATTCAGGAAAGCCACAGTGTGCATTCTGCATTGATTTTTAAATCCCCAATGTTTTGTTTAGATGAGAGGATAACCTCAGTTTGTTCAGCCTACTCATCAACAGTATCAGAGAATAAAAGTGCTGTCTTAAATACAAATCTGTATGTATAAGATATCAGAAGCTTTAGGAGACAGTCTCACCCTCAGTGGAGATGCAGTGAGCTGGAACTCAAAGGCTGGTTATTTTCCATTCGCCCTTGATTTGATGAATTACAATGTCATTTAGCAGCATACAGATTTATGAATTGTTGTTTGACTCACCCATCTAATGCTATTAACTTGTATTGATAAGCGAAACGTTCATGCACCTCTCAGCCCTAAAACACAGAGAACCTTGAAATGATAATGATACCCCAGGCTACATTTTCATTGAGAGCTGGGGATGTGGTGTCCATCGTTCTTTGTCGTTGCTTACATACTGACTGTATAAAGCCAATGCAACTACCAGGGTGCCTTAACAATAGCAGGTTCTCTCCTGTTTTTTTCAGACAGAAACAGCCTGAGAAGTGAGACAGGTAGCAAAGCAGGATAGATTAGGGCACCCTGACTGAGTGATGTCCCATGATTCCTGTAAGTTGATGCTGGCTCTGAAGTGTGCACTTCTCAGCTCTCTTACATGAGGCCAATTATACGCTGATGCTGACCTCCAGATTGTTAGTAGCTGGTATGCCTTGTTCGCATTCTCATAAGACCACAATGTTCAGGTGCAGCATTGTCTCTGAATCACTTTATTCCTCCCTCCCTGTACCTCCCTCTCCTACCCCACCCTTCCATTCCTGGTTTCCACTAATTTCAGCTCTTCCAAGGTATTGACTCTATCTGTGGCATTGTGCCCTTTGCACTGACGAGCAGTCTCCTGCAGCCAGAACCCTTTCAGCCATTATTTCTCTTTCAGCTTTTCACTTCATATTGTTATCACTACATCACATCACCCTGCAAAAGCATTGTTTTTCCAAGATCCATTCACATGCCCTAAGCAGCTCCCCATCAGACACATATCAGCATGAACTGCTTCATACTCAGAAATACAGTTTCCTAATATTGGGAACAAGTTCTTGAGAAAGATGACAAAGGATAAACATACAATGTTGTAGAGGTGACTGATTGATGAACTGTGTAGAAACAAGAAGCACTGAAATGATCATACATCAGATATCCTGGGGACATCTCATCCTGCATTCACCTGTGGTTTGACAGGTACAGCTCAGAACAGAGCATATTTGTTTCTCAGAATCTATCACATTTTCCTGTCTCACCGCTCTGAAAGAAAATATTGCTTTAGGGAAAAGTGATAGTATAATGTGACATCAGAAAGAGATTGGACAAGGTTTTGTCATTTATTGGTTAAGTCTTAATGAACTAGAGTGATTCTGCAAAGCCATTTCTGCTTATTCTGTGTAGTGATTCTTACCTCTGTGTTGTTTTATTCTGAGCATTTAAACACACCAAAACTATACACAAAACAGCTTTCTTATCCAGTGAAAGTTTCTACAACTATAAAAAAAGAATTCTCATTTCATGCAGAAAAATCATAGGATTTCAGGTATGCCTGCATGCCACCAAGGAATAGCTCAGATCCTGTAGAGCAGAAATTTACTCTGAAGCTTTATTCTTTCTCATACTTCTGATCTGATAAATATTTAAGTGTGTACATAAAATGCAAAGTTCCAACAGAAAACTGAAATTTAACTTACTAATAACATCAGAATTTTATATGTTGTCATGTGAGTAAAAAAGACGGGTTTACCATCCCTTTTGTCACATCTCTTTTCTATTTCACTTTCTGGAAAACAAAAAAACAGAAAAAAAGTTTATAGGCACTTTTCAGCAGAAAAGATAAAATATTGGAGAATTTTATCTTGCAAAATAGTATTTGCCCCAGTAACCTAGTGTTTACTATTACTACATGAAGAAACCAAAAAGGCTATCTCTGTTCAGAAAAAGCTAACACTCATGAATTATAATTCTCCAAAAGGAGAGCATATCCCCAGGGAAATTCTCAGTTCTAAAATAATTATTTCTTTTGGATCATGAAGAAAAACAGAAAACCCAGATTTTTTTTTGCAAACAAATATAGTCCAGAAGACCTTATTTCTATTAAAACAATGCTCTTTCACTTTGAGAAGTTTCTTGAAATTTTACTTTGATCTAAGGCCAAAGGTTTTGCCCCATTTCATATATCACACATCTGCTGTTTGCATCATATTATTATAGAACGTGGCATGATTAAAACTAAATATTTTATTAGAATATTTAAGATAACAACTACAAGTTTCCTAGTTACTATTATTATTATTATTATTATTATTATTATTATTATTGAATATGGTAATTACTAGCACGTTATTACAGAAAACAACTCCTGTGTAAAAACAGAGAAAAACTTATAATTTGTCAAATGACTAGCAGTTTGAACTTAAAACAATATTAGACAAAAGTTATAGAATGCTTTTAACCATAAGGAAACATAAGAGCTCCTCGGAGTTGCCATTGGAGGATGATACATTCAAGACTCCATGTACTGTGTTGTAGCCTACCCAAGATTTTGGGTACCTACCAAGGTTTGCTGCAGAGGCCAATGGCAATACACTGTGTTAGGTGTTATTGCCTGTGATCTGTGAGAGGCTAATGTTAAGAGCTGTTTCCAATGGTTTTATAGGGATATTTCTTTCATTTCCAACATGGCTGCTTTGTCTCTTTTTTTCTATAGTAATGGCATTTTTCATCTACTTGGAAGAAATCAGTAAAGTTGACAGGCTAGTGCCTTTTCTTAGATCTCCTGAAGGACTTGATTTTATTTCTTGTCTCAACACATTTGAAATTAAACTAACAGTAATTGACTGACAAAGATAATGGGCACTGAACTCCATCTCAGAGAAAATCTACATTACTAGTCTTTAAAAGAGAAAAATAGAGTACCTGAAAGTTTTCTAGACATAGAGGCTGCCTGATGCTCTCTGCTCCATACTGGTCCAAGTGCATCTCAGGAAGAGCTGGCCAGATGTATTGCCAACGGCATTTAGTGGCTACAGTACCTCAGCTCATACTATGCTTTACTGTCACATTCCTTCTCCCTTTAACATCAATATTGCAGCTTCCTGACATGAGGAAATGTTTGTAGTCCTGACATTCTTGTCACATCCAGGTTTTGTGCATTTCAGAAAACTGCCGCCTTTATACATATAATTGTGTGTTGAAACCAAAGGTGAAATGACTTAATCCATTTTGGCTCAGGCCTATGCATGGAAGATGTGGCAAAGGAATTTCCTCCCCTTTCCCATTCCCATTACAAGTGGGATGATTACTCCCTACCTTTTCCAATGGGAATGCATATGGCTATGGTGATCTGCAAGATAGGAGCCAGGGGATCAATTATAAGGGCAGCTAAGAAACATTAGCACTGAATCAGGCATTCAACAGAACTTTGAGGAATCAGAAAACAATGAGGAATAACAAACCAGTTCAGTGGATTTTGAGAGCTACAATTCAGGAAAGCAAGCAAAACACAATTCTTAAACCTACTATGCACAATTATGTTTTCAAGGAATAATAAGTGTATTTCTGATATGCCTGGCAAGCTTCCTTACAATGCTTAGCTGAAGACCTAAGCAACCATTTGTTTTTTAAAAGTTCTTTAGGACTCTGAGGATACCCTTGTGTCTGAGGAATTCAACTCTTGACCCAGCCCAAACTAGCTCAAACCAAGCCCTTCAGACTACTCAGGGAGGAAGGTATTCTTTGAAAAAAAATCATGGGTTTAAAACCATTTAGCAGAAAACCTGAGATTGACCTGACATCCTAGGCAGATTTGAATAGACTGTTCCCACAACTCCGGAGGAAGCTCTAGACACCATCAACAAGAAGAAAACTGCCTGGGCAGTTGGCAATGTCTCAACTTAAGCTTGGGACATAATTTATGGTACACCTGCCTCTTCTGGCACTTGTTCTTTAATGGCTTTAGTGTCACAGTGCTCTATGCTCTGGCTAGCATTTAACATGCCAGCATACCTTTCCTCTAGAAAATGTACAAGGAACCCACGTTCTCAAAATGTGCATACGAATCCTTTTCTGGAAGCTCAGTGATTATCAGGCAGATAACATTGAGAATCAGGAGGTGGTGTTCTTTGGGGAATGTTTTATTGCAGCTCTTGCATTTTCGATCTGAATTGAATGCTTAATAGCACAGCTCTACTGAAAAATCCTGTGAAGCACCTTTTTTTCTATGTTAGGGAGCTAAATAAACTATAAATCTGTAATGCATCCATACAAGACAAACATTGACCTTGTGTGCATCACAGCAGCTTTGTAAAAGCTGAATCTACTGCCACACATCCTCCTTTGTCTAGTTATTCAGAAAGGATTCAACCCGAAGCTCCCCAGGGCTTCTTTACTCTGCATGTAATGGCTTCATATGAGCTGCAAGCCACCACCAGAATCTGATCCTGTGAAATTACATTAGTGGATAAAAGTATTGTTTTACACAGCTCAAAAAAACCAAAGAAAATAAATATGGCAGGGAAAAAAATATAACATGACCCGAGCCAGTCTTCTAGTTGTGCAAGAAAGCTCCCTTCCATTTAAAGGCTCTTATCTTGCAACTTTCCAAAAGAAATTGCTGCACTTTCAAAGCTGAAAATTTATACAAAAAATAATTGGTTTAGATGGCATTTAACCTAGAGAAAACATTACATTAAGTGCTCTTATTATATCATGGGTTCCATTTTGACATTTTCTGGAATGTAATCCCTTCATTTTTCATTTTAGAATGATTCTAGGGTTTGATTTTTTTCCTAACATCAGTAGTACTTGAGACCTCACATAAAGGTTTTGTTCTTATCTAAACTGTATATTTCAATTGTTCCAAGGGAAATAATATAATTCTTTGTTCTCTGGTTCAGTCAGAACAAAAGTCAACTCTTGAAATTGCCCAGGTTTCTTCTTAAATGAGAATGCTGACTTCTATGCACTTCTGCTTTACACTGAGATGTTACTACAACCTGACATAGGTTGAAGACATAAAATAAGAGGTTAGCATTTCCATTCAGTGTAACCAAACCTTCAGAATACTTTTCTAAACTTTTCAAATCTACAGATTCCATAACTGTTATAGGGAAATCCAATAAAAAATAGCATTGATTTTTTTGTATCATGAAAATGGAAGGGATAATTTTTATTCATATTCCTTATGGAAGCACTTTTATCACTGGAACCATTTATACACTCTGATGAACAGGATTTTTCCTGATTTATGACCTCTGTCACAGCATGATGGGTTGTATTCCAAATATGAATTTTTGGTGGAATTAAAAAGTGGTTTGGGAGAATACCCATATGGATTGACCTCTATCACAGTTCCAATCTTCCTTTAAAACAAAGATTCTTCTCTGTAAAGGAGCAGTGTTTTTTTCATGTTTTATATTAGATCCTGTCAATTCAGAGGATTCTTAGCATGATTTATCCATTAGTATCTTGAAACTGCACAAATTACTAAAGATTATTTTTTAAATCCATATTTTGGCAAATAAAATCTCACAAAGACAAAACAGTGTACACAAATGCTAAATTAATACCTGCCTCACATTTTCTAAACGTAATTTCTTGTCAAATCAGCCTCTTTAAATTATCATGATCAGGCAAAAATGGGAATTCACCCAGTCACCCAAACCTGCTGAAATCCCCAAATTGCGATATCCTTCATATACATTCTCAGTCAGGACCCAGTAATGAACTACATACAATTAAGGTGTTTGGATGTTGATACCTCACATGTCTTTAATGTTTAGATTCACATAACTGTAAATTTCAATGAAAAGTAGAAACCAAAATATGCTGAGCAGCCACCACTGGAGGCAAAGGTATTTTTATAATTCAGTGTAATAAACCAACTAACCAGAGAACATGACTACTGGTCTTGCAGAAAGAGACAAATATTTTTAAAAAGAAACACCTTTTATTTTAATTTAAGAGGGCTGGACTGTCTTCAGATTAGAGAGGGAACAGAATGAATTTTGCGCTGAAAAAATTAAGCTTCTCTAGATCCTTTGAAATGTTTCAAAGGAGAGATTAGCTAAAAGAGCTAATGTCTGATAACAAGAAGGAATAAAAGAGAAAGGCAATGCGAGACCTGAACCAATCTGGAGGCGTACTCCAAGGTCTTTGCTGATAAGCAGTGTCTGACAGAGCTCTCTCTGTCTTACAGGTATGTTCTGCGACAAAGCGTTAAGGTAAGCACAAAGCACAGACCCCATCTAGCACCGTGTCAGGAGACAGCTACGCAGGAGAATGAAGTGTAGAGAGAGGGGGGCCTTTCTGCAGTCACTTGAGCATAATCACATTACGTGTTGGCTTTGTTTCATTTCAGATCTGTTTTATCAGTTTTGGACACTGTTGCTTAACTGCAAATTTTCTTAAGCTATTTTAAATTACATATAATGCAAATTCTCCAGACAAGGTACTTCACAGCTAACAGTGTAGCAGGTCTATGAATTGAGGCTCTGGGACACCTTCACAGGCCATCGTTTACTGGAACAACTAAGGAATGCCCAAAGGATACAAAGGATGCAACCTGAGCTGCATAGATCTGTTGAAAAATGAAAAAAGCATAAGGGTCGGTAAATGGAGAAATATCTTCTGGGGACCACTGGTCACACCACAGGTGATATTTGTAGTATGACATCCTGAATTTCCAGGATGGCAATGTCCCTAATCCAGAAATGAAAGGGAAGGGCTACATAAATAATGCTGCCATTTTATTTCTCTGAGCTCTATATATTTAGCTCAGAGATCCTGGACATAACAGGAGCTAATCTAGACATTTTTGTGTCTGGTGAATGAATGGCATGTTGACTAATATAAGCAGTTTAAGTGTTAATTAGTGAAAAAGAAATCAAAACAATCCTATTTCCATGCACATTACTCAGCTTGGTTATCATTCGTTTTATGCTTTGTGTAGTAATTCCTCTGACAGATGAAGCTATAAGAATATCCTTGAGGGAAATGAACTGGACAATTTTGTTATTTTGAATGCTACAAGCAAAATGACCATTTTAAAGTAAAATCTGCAATTATGTAAAGAGGGATGGAGGTGAGAAAAAATATTAGGAACTTATGTAAACTTCCAATATTGAAAATAAATTTGGAAAAGTAAAAGATAAAATAGATAGAATTTCTCTATACATGTAACTGATCAGGTATGTGTGCTTGGGAACTGAATTTATTGACAGAAAAAATATGCACTGCTGCTTTAATTAATCTGATGCTAAAAATAGATACAAGGCAGGAGAGCTAAGCATACCTAAGTATGTTCACTCAAACCTATGAGCCCCATGACTGTGTAACCATCCAGAAAGATAGACTGACCCCCTGCAGACTCTACCACTGG